>NW_026909615.1:731400-922400 GCF_033115175.1 Lepus europaeus
CTGGATGGAAACAGAAATATCCGGTTGTGTTTTGTCTATCTCAATCCGAAATATTGTGAAAACCTCTGTGTTTGTGTTTTCTGGATATATTCAAGGGACTTTATTTTTTTGAATGTTTTTTATCAGAGAACATTTTATTTTGAGCTTGACTACAGTATTTGTTCCACATGGAGACACCAGCTGTATATATTCGTATTTTCTAGGGAGGAATCCTGCTAGAGGAACTGCCGCAAACAAACATGATATTTCTGTTTCTATCGATGACATTTTATGCACTTGCCTAACGAAAAGACTTTGCTTTTCTCCAAAAAATTTTTTACTTTGGTTTTCTCTGTCCATTGCATCCGAATTCCAAACCACCTTGTCCTGATATCACTGGATGAAACCAGAAATATCCAGTTGTGTTTTGGCTAACTCAATCCGAAATATTGCTACAGCCTCTGTGTTTGTGTTTTCTGGATATTATCGATGGACTTTATTGTTTTGAATATTTTTATCAGGGAACATTTATTTTTGTACCATAGAAACTTCAATTGGTTCATCGTGGGGACACCAGCTCTACACATTCATATTTTCTAGGGAGAAAGCTAGAGGAACTGCGGTAAACAAACATGATATTTCTGTTGGTCTAGATGACATTTTATGCACTTGCGTAATGAAAAGACTTTGCTATTCTCCAAAACCATTTTTACTGTGATTTTCTCGGTCCATTGCATGCGAATTCCACAACAGTTTGTCCGGATAAGACTGGATGAAACCGGAAATATCAGGTTTTGTTTTAGCTAACTCAATCCCAGATATTGCAACAGCCTCTGTGTTTGTTTATTCCTGATATTTTCCACGGACTTTATTATTTGAATGTATTTATCGGGAAACATTTAATTTTGTGCTTGGAGTCACTACTTGGTTCCACATGGAGATACCAGCTCTACACATTCTTATTTTCTAGTGAGAAAGCTAGAGGAACTGCGACGAACAAACATGATATTTCTGTTTGTATAGATGACATTTTATGCACTTGCCTAACGAATAGACTTTGCTTTTCTCCAAAACCTTTTTTACTGTGATTTTCTCAGCCCAAAGCATAGGAAATCCACACCACTTTTTCCATATATGATAGGATGAAACCAGAAATATCCGGTTGTGTTTTGGCTAACTCAATCCCAAATATTGCTACAGCCTCTGTGTGTGTTTTTTCCGGATATTATCCACCTACTTTATTGTTTTCAATGTTTTTTATCGGGGAATATTTTATGTTGAGCTTGGATAGAGTAATTGGTTCCACATGGAGACACCAGCTCTACATATTCGTATTTTCTAGGGAGAAACTAGAGGATCTGCGGCAAAGGAACCTGATATTTCTGTTTGTATCGATGATGTTTTATGCACTTGCCTAAGGAAAAGACTTTGCTTTTCTCCAAAACCATTTTTAGTCTGATTTTCTCAGCCCATTGCATATGAACTCCACACCAGTTTGTCCGGATATGACTGGATGAAACCAGAAATATCCGGTTTTGTTTTGGCTAACTCAATCCCAGATATTGCTACAGCCTCTGTGTTTGTGTATTCCTGATATCATCCACGGACTTTATTGTTTTGCATGTTTTTTATCAGGGAACATTTAATTTAGTGCTTGGAATCACTACTTGGTTGCACATGGAGACACCAGCTCTACACATTCGTATTTTCTAGGGAGAAAACTAGAGAAACTGCGACAAACAAACATGATATTTCTGTTTGTATCGAAGATATTTTATGCATTTGCCTAAGGAAAAGACTTTGCTTTTCTCCAAAACCACTTGTACTGTGATTTTCTCGGTCCATTGCATACGAATTCCACACCAGTTTGTCCGGATGTGACTGGATGAAACCAGAAATATCCGGTTGTGTTTTGTCTAACTCAATCTGAAATATTGTGAAAGCCTCTGTGTTTGTTTTTTCTGGATATTACTGATGGAGTTTATTGTTTTGAATGTTTTTATCAGGGAACATTTCATTTTGTAGCGTTGAAACACTAATTGGTTCATCATGGGGACACCAGCTCTACACATTCGTATATTCTAGGGAGAAAGCTAGAGGAACTGCGGGAAACAAACCTGATATTTCTGTTTGTATCGATGACATTTTATGCACTTGCCTAATGAAAAGACTTTGCTTTTCTCCAAAACCATTTTTCTGTGATTTCTCGGTACATGTCATATGAATTCCACAACAGATTGTCCGCATATGACTGGATAAAACTGGAAATATCCGGTTGTGTTTTGGCTAACTCAATCCCCAAAATTGCTGCAGCCTCTGTGTTTGTATTTTCTGGATATTATCGATGGACTTTATTGTTTGAATACTTTTATCAGGGAACATGCAATTTTGTACCGTGGAAACACTAATTGGTTCATCATGGGGACACCAGCTCTACAGATTCCTATTTTCTAGGGAGAACGCTAGAGGAACTGCGGCAAACAAACATGACATTTCTGTTTGTATAGATGACAGTTTATGCACTTGCCTAATGAAAAGACTTTGCTTTTCTCCAAAACCATTTTTACTGTGATTTTCTCGGTACATGTCATATGAATTCCACAACAGATTGTCCGGATATGACTGGATAAAACCGGAAATATCCAGTTTTTGTTTTGGCCAACTCAATCCCAGATATTGCTACAGCCTCTGTGTTTGCGTATTCCTGATATTATCCACGGACTTCATTGTTTTGAATGTTTTTTATCAGGGAACATTTAATTTTGTACCGTGGAATCACTAACTGATTCCACATGGAGACACCAGCTCTACACATTCGTATTTTCTAGGGAGAAAGCTAGAGGAACTGCGGCAAACAAACCTGATATTTCTGTTTGTCTAGATGACATTTTATGCACTTGCCTAACGACAAGACTTTCTTTTTCTCCAAAACCATTTGTACTGTGATTTTCTCGGTCCATTGCATAGGAATTCCACACCACTTTGTCCAGATATGACCGGATGAAATCAGAAATATCCGGTTGTGTTTTGGCTAACTCAATCCGAAATATTGTGAAAGCCTCTGTGTTTGTGTTTTCTGGATATTATCCACGGACTTTATTCTTTTTGTTTTGAATGTTTTTATGAGGGAACATTTAATTTTGTACCGTGGAAACACTAATGGGTTCATCATGGGAACAGCAGCTCTACACATTCGTATTTTCTTGGGAGAAAGCTAGAGGAACTGCGGCAAACATACAATATTTCTGTTTGTATCGATGACATTTTATACACTTGCCTAACGAAAAGACTTTGCTTTTCTCCAAACGTTTTTTACTGTGATTTTCTCGGTCCATTGCATACGAATACCATACCAGTTTGTCCGGATATGACTGGATGAAACCAGAAATACCCGGTTGTGTTTTGGCTAACTCAATCCCAAATATTGCTACAGCCTCTGTGTTTGTGTTTTCTGGATATTATCATCAGACTTTAGTTTTTTTGAATGTTTTTTTTATCGGGGAACATTTTATTTTGAGCTTGGATACAGTAATTCATCCACATGGACACCAGCTGAATATATTCGTATTTTTATGGAAAAGCTAGAGGAACTGCGGCAAACAAACATATTTCTTTTGTATAGATGACATTTTATGCACTTGCCTAATGAAAAGACTTTGCTTTACTCCAAAACCATTTTTACTGTGAATATCTCTGTCCATTGCATACGAATTCCACACCAGTTTACCGGATATGACTGGATGAAACCAGAAATATCCGGTTTTGTTTTGGCTAACTCAATCCCAGATATTGCTACAGCCTCTGTGCTTGTGTATTCCTGATATTATCCACGGACTTTATTGTTTTGAATGTTTTTATCAGGGAACATTTCATTTTGTGCTTGGAATCACTAATTGGTTCCACATGGAGACACCAGCTCTACACATTCGTATTTTCTAGGGAGAAAGCTAGAGGAACTGCGGCAAACAAACATGATATTTCTGTTTCTATCGATGACATTTTATGCATTTGCCTAACGAAAAGACTTTGCTTTTCTCCAAAACCATTTTTACTGTGATTTTCTCAGTCGATTGCATACGAATTCCACACCACTTTGTCCGGATATGACTGGATGAAAACAGAAATATCCGGTTGTGTTTTGTCTATCTCAATCCGAAATATTGTGAAAACCTCTGTGTTTGTGTTTTCTGGATATATTCAAGGGACTTTATTTTTTTGAATGTTTTTTATCAGAGAACATTTTATTTTGAGCTTGACTACAGTATTTGTTCCACATGGAGACACCAGCTGTATATATTCGTATTTTCTAGGGAGGAATCCTGCTAGAGGAACTGCCGCAAACAAACATGATATTTCTGTTTCTATCGATGACATTTTATGCACTTGCCTAACGTAAAGACTTTGCTTTTCTCCAAAAAATTTTTTACTTTGGTTTTCTCTGTCCATTGCATCCGAATTCCAAACCACCTTGTCCTGATATCACTGGATGAAACCAGAAATATCCAGTTGTGTTTTGGCTAACTCAATCCGAAATATTGCTACAGCCTCTGTGTTTGTGTTTTCTGGATATTATCGATGGACTTTATTGTTTTGAATATTTTTATCAGGGAACATTTATTTTTGTACCATAGAAACTTCAATTGGTTCATCGTGGGGACACCAGCTCTACACATTCATATTTTCTAGGGAGAAAGCTAGAGGAACTGCGGTAAACAAACATGATATTTCTGTTGGTCTAGATGACATTTTATGCACTTGCGTAATGAAAAGACTTTGCTATTCTCCAAAACCATTTTTACTGTGATTTTCTCGGTCCATTGCATGCGAATTCCACAACAGTTTGTCCGGATAAGACTGGATGAAACCGGAAATATCAGGTTTTGTTTTAGCTAACTCAATCCCAGATATTGCAACAGCCTCTGTGTTTGTTTATTCCTGATATTTTCCACGGACTTTATTGTTTGAATGTATTTATCGGGAAACATTTAATTTTGTGCTTGGAGTCACTACTTGGTTCCACATGGAGATACCAGCTCTACACATTCTTATTTTCTAGTGAGAAAGCTAGAGGAACTGCGACGAACAAACATGATATTTCTGTTTGTATAGATGACATTTTATGCACTTGCCTAACGAATAGACTTTGCTTTTCTCCAAAACCTTTTTTACTGTGATTTTCTCAGCCCAAAGCATAGGAAATCCACACCACTTTTTCCATATATGATAGGATGAAACCAGAAATATCCGGTTGTGTTTTGGCTAACTCAATCCCAAATATTGCTACAGCCTCTGTGTTTGTTTTTTCCGGATATTATCCACCTACTTTATTATTTTCAATGTTTTTTATCGGGGAATATTTTATGTTGAGCTTGGATAGAGTAATTGGTTCCACATGGAGACACCAGCTCTACATATTCGTATTTTCTAGGGAGAAACTAGAGGATCTGCGGCAAAGGAACCTGATATTTCTGTTTGTATCGATGATGTTTTATGCACCTGCCTAAGGAAAAGACTTTGCTTTTCTCCAAAACCATTTTTAGTCTGATTTTCTCAGCCCATTGCATATGAACTCCACACCAGTTTGTCCGGATATGACTGGATGAAACCAGAAATATCCGGTTTTGTTTTGGCTAACTCAATCCCAGATATTGCTACAGCCTCTGTGTTTGTGTATTCCTGATATCATCCACGGACTTTATTGTTTTGCATGTTTTTTATCAGGGAACATTTAATTTAGTGCTTGGAATCACTACTTGGTTGCACATGGAGACACCAGCTCTACACATTCGTATTTTCTAGGGAGAAAACCTGAGAAACTGCGACAAACAAACATGATATTTCTGTTTGTATCGAAGATATTTTATGCATTTGCCTAAGGAAAAGACTTTGCTTTTCTCCAAAACCATTTGTACTGTGATTTTCTCGGTCCATTGCATACGAATTCCACACCAGTTTGTCCGGATGTGACTGGATCAAACCAGAAATATCCGGTTGTGTTTTGTCTAACTCAATCCGAAATATTGTGAAAGCCTCTGTGTTTGTTTTTTCTGGATATTACTGATGGACTTTATTGTTTTGAATGTTTTTATCAGGGAACATTTCATTTTGTAGCGTTGAAACACTAATTGGTTCATCATGGGGACACCAGCTCTACACATTCGTATATTCTAGGGAGAAAGCTAGAGGAACTGCGGGAAACAAACCTGATATTTCTGTTTGTATCGATGACATTTTATGCACTTGCCTAATGAAAAGACTTTGCTTTTCTCCAAAACCATTTTTTCTGTGATTTCTCGGTACATGTCATATGAATTCCACAACAGATTGTCCGGATATGACTGGATAAACCTGGAAATATCCGGTTGTGTTTTGGCTAACTCAATCCCCAAAATTGCTGCAGCCTCTGTGTTTGTATTTTCTGGATATTATCGATGGACTTTATTGTTTGAATACTTTTATCAGGGAACATGCAATTTTGTACCGTGGAAACACTAATTGGTTCATCATGGGGACACCAGCTCTACAGATTCCTATTTTCTAGGGAGAACGCTAGAGGAACTGCGGCAAACAAACATGACATTTCTGTTTGTATAGATGACAGTTTATGCACTTGCCTAATGAAAAGACTTTGCTTTTCTCCAAAACCATTTTTACTGTGATTTTCTCGGTACATGTCATATGAATTCCACAACAGATTGTCCGGATATGACTGGATAAAACCGGAAATATCCGGTTCTTGTTTTGGCCAACTCAATCCCAGATATTGCTACAGCCTCTGTGTTTGCGTATTCCTGATATTATCCACGGACTTCATTGTTTTGAATGTTTTTTATCAGGGAACATTTAATTTTGTACCGTGGAATCACTAACTGATTCCACATGGAGACACCAGCTCTACACATTCGTATTTTCTAGGGAGAAAGCTAGAGGAACTGCGGCAAACAAACCTGATATTTCTGTTTGTATAGATGACATTTTATGCACTTGCCTAACGACAAGACTTTCTTTTTCTCCAAAACCATTTGTACTGTGATTTTCTCGGTCCATTGCATAGGAATTCCACACCACTTTGTCCGGATATGACCGGATGAAATCAGAAATATCCGGTTGTGTTTTGGCTAACTCAATCCGAAATATTGTGAAAGCCTCTGTGTTTGTGTTTTCTGGATATTATCCACGGACTTTATTCTTTTTGTTTTGAATGTTTTTATGAGGGAACATTTAATTTTGTACCGTGGAAACACTAATGGGTTCATCATGGGAACAGCAGCTCTACACATTCGTATTTTCTTGGGAGAAAGCTAGAGGAACTGCGGCAAACATACAATATTTCTGTTTGTATCGATGACATTTTATACACTTGCCTAACGAAAAGACTTTGCTTTTCTCCAAACGTTTTTTACTGTGATTTTCTCGGTCCATTGCATACGAATACCATACCAGTTTGTCCGGATATGACTGGATGAAACCAGAAATACCCGGTTGTGTTTTGGCTAACTCAATCCCAAATATTGCTACAGCCTCTGTGTTTGTGTTTTCTGGATATTATCATCAGACTTTAGTTTTTTTGAATGTTTTTTTATCGGGGAACATTTTATTTTGAGCTTGGATACAGTAATTCGTCCACATGGACACCAGCTGAATATATTCGTATTTTTATGGAAAAGCTAGAGGAACTGCGGCAAACAAACATATTTCTTTTGTATAGATGACATTTTATGCACTTGCCTAATGAAAAGACTTTGCTTTACTCCAAAACCATTTTTACTGTGAATATCTCTGTCCATTGCATACGAATTCCACACCAGTTTACCGGATATGACTGGATGAAACCAGAAATATCCGGTTTTGTTTTGGCTAACTCAATCCCAGATATTGCTACAGCCTCTGTGTTTGTGTATTCCTGATATTATCCACGGACTTTATTGTTTTGAATGTTTTTATCAGGGAACATTTCATTTTGTGCTTGGAATCACTAATTGGTTCCACATGGAGACACCAGCTCTACACATTCGTATTTTCTAGGGAGAAAGCTAGAGGAACTGCGGCAAACAAACATGATATTTCTGTTTCTATCGATGACATTTTATGCATTTGCCTAACGAAAAGACTTTGCTTTTCTCCAAAACCATTTTTACTGTGATTTTCTCAGTCGATTGCATACGAATTCCACACCACTTTGTCCGGATATGACTGGATGAAAACAGAAATATCCGGTTGTGTTTTGTCTATCTCAATCCGAAATATTGTGAAAACCTCTGTGTTTGTGTTTTCTGGATATATTCAAGGGACTTTATTTTTTTGAATGTTTTTTATCAGAGAACATTTTATTTTGAGCTTGACTACAGTATTTGTTCCACATGGAGACACCAGCTGTATATATTCGTATTTTCTAGGGAGGAATCCTGCTAGAGGAACTGCCGCAAACAAACATGATATTTCTGTTTCTATCGATGACATTTTATGCACTTGCCTAACGTAAAGACTTTGCTTTTCTCCAAAAAATTTTTTACTTTGGTTTTCTCTGTCCATTGCATCCGAATTCCAAACCACCTTGTCCTGATATCACTGGATGAAACCAGAAATATCCAGTTGTGTTTTGGCTAACTCAATCCGAAATATTGCTACAGCCTCTGTGTTTGTGTTTTCTGGATATTATCGATGGACTTTATTGTTTTGAATATTTTTATCAGGGAACATTTATTTTTGTACCATAGAAACTTCAATTGGTTCATCGTGGGGACACCAGCTCTACACATTCATATTTTCTAGGGAGAAAGCTAGAGGAACTGCGGTAAACAAACATGATATTTCTGTTGGTCTAGATGACATTTTATGCACTTGCGTAATGAAAAGACTTTGCTATTCTCCAAAACCATTTTTACTGTGATTTTCTCGGTCCATTGCATGTGAATTCCACAACAGTTTGTCCGGATAAGACTGGATGAAACCGGAAATATCAGGTTTTGTTTTAGCTAACTCAATCCCAGATATTGCAACAGCCTCTGTGTTTGTTTATTCCTGATATTTTCCACGGACTTTATTGTTTGAATGTATTTATCGGGAAACATTTAATTTTGTGCTTGGAGTCACTACTTGGTTCCACATGGAGATACCAGCTCTACACATTCTTATTTTCTAGTGAGAACGCTAGAGGAACTGCGACGAACAAACATGATATTTCTGTTTGTATAGATGACATTTTATGCACTTGCCTAACGAATAGACTTTGCTTTTCTCCAAAACCTTTTTTACTGTGATTTTCTCAGCCCAAAGCATAGGAAATCCACACCACTTTTTCCATATATGATAGGATGAAACCAGAAATATCCGGTTGTGTTTTGGCTAACTCAATCCCAAATATTGCTACAGCCTCTGTGTTTGTTTTTTCCGGATATTATCCACCTACTTTATTATTTTCAATGTTTTTTATCGGGGAATATTTTATGTTGAGCTTGGATAGAGTAATTGGTTCCACATGGAGACACCAGCTCTACATATTCGTATTTTCTAGGGAGAAACTAGAGGATCTGCGGCAAAGGAACCTGATATTTCTGTTTGTATCGATGATGTTTTATGCACCTGCCTAAGGAAAAGACTTTGCTTTTCTCCAAAACCATTTTTAGTCTGATTTTCTCAGCCCATTGCATATGAACTCCACACCAGTTTGTCCGGATATGACTGGATGAAACCAGAAATATCCGGTTTTGTTTTGGCTAACTCAATCCCAGATATTGCTACAGCCTCTGTGTTTGTGTATTCCTGATATCATCCACGGACTTTATTGTTTTGCATGTTTTTTATCAGGGAACATTTAATTTAGTGCTTGGAATCACTACTTGGTTGCACATGGAGACACCAGCACTACACATTCGTATTTTCTAGGGAGAAAACCTGAGAAACTGCGACAAACAAACATGATATTTCTGTTTGTATCGAAGATATTTTATGCATTTGCCTAAGGAAAAGACTTTGCTTTTCTCCAAAACCATTTGTACTGTGATTTTCTCGGTCCATTGCATACGAATTCCACACCAGTTTGTCCGGATGTGACTGGATGAAACCAGAAATATCCGGTTGTGTTTTGTCTAACTCAATCCGAAATATTGTGAATGCCTCTGTGTTTGTTTTTTCTGGATATTACTGATGGAGTTTATTGTTTTGAATGTTTTTATCAGGGAACATTTCATTTTGTAGCGTTGAAACACTAATTGGTTCATCATGGGGACACCAGCTCTACACATTCGTATATTCTAGGGAGAAAGCTAGAGGAACTGCGGGAAACAAACCTGATATTTCTGTTTGTATCGATGACATTTTATGCACTTGCCTAATGAAAAGACTTTGCTTTTCTCCAAAACCATTTTTCTGTGATTTCTCGGTACATGTCATATGAATTCCACAACAGATTGTCCGGATATGACTGGATAAACCTGGAAATATCCGGTTGTGTTTTGGCTAACTCAATCCCCAAAATTGCTGCAGCCTCTGTGTTTGTATTTTCTGGATATTATCGATGGACTTTATTGTTTGAATACTTTTATCAGGGAACATTCAATTTTGTACCGTGGAAACACTAATTGGTTCATCATGGGGACACCAGCTCTACAGATTCCTATTTTCTAGGGAGAACGCTAGAGGAACTGCGGCAAACAAACATGACATTTCTGTTTGTATAGATGACAGTTTATGCACTTGCCTAATGAAAAGACTTTGCTTTTCTCCAAAACCATTTTTACTGTGATTTTCTCGGTACATGTCATATGAATTCCACAACAGATTGTCCGGATATGACTGGATAAAACCGGAAATATCCGGTTTTTGTTTTGGCCAACTCAATCCCAGATATTGCTACAGCTTCTGTGTTTGCGTATTCCTGATATTATCCACGGACTTCATTGTTTTGAATGTTTTTTATCAGGGAACATTTAATTTTGTACCGTGGAATCACTAACTGATTCCACATGGAGACACCAGCTCTACACATTCGTATTTTCTAGGGAGAAAGCTAGAGGAACTGCGGCAAACAAACCTGATATTTCTGTTTGTCTAGATGACATTTTATGCACTTGCCTAACGACAAGACTTTCTTTTTCTCCAAAACCATTTGTACTGTGATTTTCTCGGTCCATTGCATAGGAATTCCACACCACTTTGTCCGGATATGACCGGATGAAATCAGAAATATCCGGTTGTGTTTTGGCTAACTCAATCCGAAATATTGTGAAAGCCTCTGTGTTTGTGTTTTCTGGATATTATCCACGGACTTTATTCTTTTTGTTTTGAATGTTTTTATCAGGGAACATTTAATTTTGTACCGTGGAAACACTAATGGGTTCATCATGGGAACAGCAGCTCTACACATTCGTATTTTCTTGGGAGAAAGCTAGAGGAACTGCGGCAAACATACAATATTTCTGTTTGTATCGATGACATTTTATACACTTGCCTAACGAAAAGACTTTGCTTTTCTCCAAACGTTTTTTACTGTGATTTTCTCGGTCCATTGCATACGAATACCATACCAGTTTGTCCGGATATGACTGGATGAAACCAGAAATACCCGGTTGTGTTTTGGCTAACTCAATCCCAAATATTGCTACAGCCTCTGTGTTTGTGTTTTCTGGATATTATCATCAGACTTTAGTTTTTTTGAATGTTTTTTTTATCGGGGAACATTTTATTTTGAGCTTGGATACAGTAATTCATCCACATGGACACCAGCTGAATATATTCGTATTTTTATGGAAAAGCTAGAGGAACTGCGGCAAACAAACATATTTCTTTTGTATAGATGACATTTTATGCACTTGCCTAATGAAAAGACTTTGCTTTACTCCAAAACCATTTTTACTGTGAATATCTCTGTCCATTGCATACGAATTCCACACCAGTTTACCGGATATGACTGGATGAAACCAGAAATATCCGGTTTTGTTTTGGCTAACTCAATCCCAGATATTGCTACAGCCTCTGTGCTTGTGTATTCCTGATATTATCCACGTACTTTATTGTTTTGAATGTTTTTATCAGGGAACATTTCATTTTGTGCTTGGAATCACTAATTGGTTCCACATGGAGACACCAGCTCTACACATTCATATTTTCGAGGGAGAAAGCTAGAGGAACTGCGGCAAACAAACATGATATTTCTGTTTCTATCGATGACATTTTATGCATTTGCCTAACGAAAAGACTTTGCTTTTCTCCAAAACCATTTTTACTGTGATTTTCTCAGTCGATTGCATACGAATTCCACACCACTTTGTCCGGATATGACTGGATGAAAACAGAAATATCCAGTTGTGTTTTGTCTATCTCAATCCGAAATATTGTGAAAACCTCTGTGTTTGTGTTTTCTGGATATATTCAAGGGACTTTATTTTTTTGAATGTTTTTTATCAGAGAACATTTTATTTTGAGCTTGACTACAGTATTTGTTCCACATGGAGACACCAGCTGTATATATTCGTATTTTCTAGGGAGGAAGCTAGAGGAACTGCCGCAAACAAACATGATATTTCTGTTTCTATCGATGACATTTTATGCACTTGCCTAACGTAAAGACTTTGCTTTTCTCCAAAAAATTTTTTACTTTGGTTTTCTCTGTCCATTGCATCCGAATTCCAAACCACCTTGTCCTGATATCACTGGATGAAACCAGAAATATCCAGTTGTGTTTTGGCTAACTCAATCCGAAATATTGCTACAGCCTCTGTGTTTGTGTTTTCTGGATATTATCGATGGACTTTATTGTTTTGAATATTTTTATCAGGGAACATTTATTTTTGTACCATAGAAACTTCAATTGGTTCATCGTGGGGACACCAGCTCTACACATTCATATTTTCTAGGGAGAAAGCTAGAGGAACTGCGGTAAACAAACATGATATTTCTGTTGGTCTAGATGACATTTTATGCACTTGCGTAATGAAAAGACTTTGCTATTCTCCAAAACCATTTTTACTGTGATTTTCTCGGTCCATTGCATGCGAATTCCACAACAGTTTGTCCGGATAAGACTGGATGAAACCGGAAATATCAGGTTTTGTTTTAGCTAACTCAATCCCAGATATTGCAACAGCCTCTGTGTTTGTTTATTCCTGATATTTTCCACGGACTTTATTATTTGAATGTATTTATCGGGAAACATTTAATTTTGTGCTTGGAGTCACTACTTGGTTCCACATGGAGATACCAGCTCTACACATTCTTATTTTCTAGTGAGAAAGCTAGAGGAACTGCGACGAACAAACATGATATTTCTGTTTGTATAGATGACATTTTATGCACTTGCCTAACGAATAGACTTTGCTTTTCTCCAAAACCTTTTTGACTGTGATTTTCTCAGCCCAAAGCATAGGAAATCCACACCACTTTTTCCATATATGATAGGATGAAACCAGAAATATCCGGTTGTGTTTTGGCTAACTCAATCCCAAATATTGCTACAGCCTCTGTGTGTGTTTTTTCCGGATATTATCCACCTACTTTATTGTTTTCAATGTTTTTTATCGGGGAATATTTTATGTTGAGCTTGGATAGAGTAATTGGTTCCACATGGAGACACCAGCTCTACATATTCGTATTTTCTAGGGAGAAACTAGAGGATCTGCGGCAAAGGAACCTGATATTTCTGTTTGTATCGATGATGTTTTATGCACTTGCCTAAGGAAAAGACTTTGCTTTTCTCCAAAACCATTTTTAGTCTGATTTTCTCAGCCCATTGCATATGAACTCCACACCAGTTTGTCCGGATATGACTGGATGAAACCAGAAATATCCGGTTTTGTTTTGGCTAACTCAATCCCAGATATTGCTACAGCCTCTGTGTTTGTGTATTCCTGATATCATCCACGGACTTTATTGTTTTGCATGTTTTTTATCAGGGAACATTTAATTTAGTGCTTGGAATCACTACTTGGTTGCACATGGAGACACCAGCTCTACACATTCGTATTTTCTAGGGAGAAAACTAGAGAAACTGCGACAAACAAACATGATATTTCTGTTTGTATCGAAGATATTTTATGCATTTGCCTAAGGAAAAGACTTTGCTTTTCTCCAAAACCACTTGTACTGTGATTTTCTCGGTCCATTGCATACGAATTCCACACCAGTTTGTCCGGATGTGACTGGATGAAACCAGAAATATCCGGTTGTGTTTTGTCTAACTCAATCCGAAATATTGTGAAAGCCTCTGTGTTTGTTTTTTCTGGATATTACTGATGGACTTTATTGTTTTGAATGTTTTTATCAGGGAACATTTCATTTTGTAGCGTTGAAACACTAATTGGTTCATCATGGGGACACCAGCTCTACACATTCGTATATTCTAGGGAGAAAGCTAGAGGAACTGCGGGAAACAAACCTGATATTTCTGTTTGTATCGATGACATTTTATGCACTTGCCTAATGAAAAGACTTTGCTTTTCTCCAAAACCATTTTTCTGTGATTTCTCGGTACATGTCATATGAATTCCACAACAGATTGTCCGCATATGACTGGATAAAACTGGAAATATCCGGTTGTGTTTTGGCTAACTCAATCCCCAAAATTGCTGCAGCCTCTGTGTTTGTATTTTCTGGATATTATCGATGGACTTTATTGTTTGAATACTTTTATCAGGGAACATTCAATTTTGTACCGTGGAAACACTAATTGGTTCATCATGGGGACACCAGCTCTACAGATTCCTATTTTCTAGGGAGAACGCTAGAGGAACTGCGGCAAACAAACATGACATTTCTGTTTGTATAGATGACAGTTTATGCACTTGCCTAATGAAAAGACTTTGCTTTTCTCCAAAACCATTTTTACTGTGATTTTCTCGGTACATGTCATATGAATTCCACAACAGATTGTCCGGATATGACTGGATAAAACCGGAAATATCCGGTTTTTGTTTTGGCCAACTCAATCCCAGATATTGCTACAGCCTCTGTGTTTGCGTATTCCTGATATTATCCACGGACTTCATTGTTTTGAATGTTTTTTATCAGGGAACTTTTAATTTTGTACCGTGGAATCACTAACTGATTCCACATGGAGACACCAGCTCTACACATTCGTATTTTCTAGGGAGAAAGCTAGAGGAACTGCGGCAAACAAACCTGATATTTCTGTTTGTCTAGATGACATTTTATGCACTTGCCTAACGACAAGACTTTCTTTTTCTCCAAAACCATTTGTACTGTGATTTTCTCGGTCCATTGCATAGGAATTCCACACCACTTTGTCCGGATATGACCGGATGAAATCAGAAATATCCGGTTGTGTTTTGGCTAACTCAATCCGAAATATTGTGAAAGCCTCTGTGTTTGTGTTTTCTGGATATTATCCACGGACTTTATTCTTTTTGTTTTGAATGTTTTTATGAGGGAACATTTAATTTTGTACCGTGGAAACACTAATGGGTTCATCATGGGAACAGCAGCTCTACACATTCGTATTTTCTTGGGAGAAAGCTAGAGGAACTGCGGCAAACATACAATATTTCTGTTTGTATCGATGACATTTTATACACTTGCCTAACGAAAAGACTTTGCTTTTCTCCAAACGTTTTTTACTGTGATTTTCTCGGTCCATTGCATACGAATACCATACCAGTTTGTCCGGATATGACTGGATGAAACCAGAAATACCCGGTTGTGTTTTGGCTAACTCAATCCCAAATATTGCTACAGCCTCTGTGTTTGTGTTTTCTGGATATTATCATCAGACTTTAGTTTTTTTGAATGTTTTTTTATCGGGGAACATTTTATTTTGAGCTTGGATACAGTAATTCGTCCACATGGACACCAGCTGAATATATTCGTATTTTTATGGAAAAGCTAGAGGAACTGCGGCAAACAAACATATTTCTTTTGTATAGATGACATTTTATGCACTTGCCTAATGAAAAGACTTTGCTTTACTCCAAAACCATTTTTACTGTGAATATCTCTGTCCATTGCATACGAATTCCACACCAGTTTACCGGATATGACTGGATGAAACCAGAAATATCCGGTTTTGTTTTGGCTAACTCAATCCCAGATATTGCTACAGCCTCTGTGTTTGTGTATTCCTGATATTATCCACGGACTTTATTGTTTTGAATGTTTTTATCAGGGAACATTTCATTTTGTGCTTGGAATCACTAATTGGTTCCACATGGAGACACCAGCTCTACACATTCGTATTTTCTAGGGAGAAAGCTAGAGGAACTGCGGCAAACAAACATGATATTTCTGTTTCTATCGATGACATTTTATGCATTTGCCTAACGAAAAGACTTTGCTTTTCTCCAAAACCATTTTTACTGTGATTTTCTCAGTCGATTGCATACGAATTCCACACCACTTTGTCCGGATATGACTGGATGGAAACAGAAATATCCGGTTGTGTTTTGTCTATCTCAATCCGAAATATTGTGAAAACCTCTGTGTTTGTGTTTTCTGGATATATTCAAGGGACTTTATTTTTTTGAATGTTTTTTATCAGAGAACATTTTATTTTGAGCTTGACTACAGTATTTGTTCCACATGGAGACACCAGCTGTATATATTCGTATTTTCTAGGGAGGAATCCTGCTAGAGGAACTGCCGCAAACAAACATGATATTTCTGTTTCTATCGATGACATTTTATGCACTTGCCTAACGTAAAGACTTTGCTTTTCTCCAAAAAATTTTTTACTTTGGTTTTCTCTGTCCATTGCATCCGAATTCCAAACCACCTTGTCCTGATATCACTGGATGAAACCAGAAATATCCAGTTGTGTTTTGGCTAACTCAATCCGAAATATTGCTACAGCCTCTGTGTTTGTGTTTTCTGGATATTATCGATGGACTTTATTGTTTTGAATATTTTTATCAGGGAACATTTATTTTTGTACCATAGAAACTTCAATTGGTTCATCGTGGGGACACCAGCTCTACACATTCATATTTTCTAGGGAGAAAGCTAGAGGAACTGCGGTAAACAAACATGATATTTCTGTTGGTCTAGATGACATTTTATGCACTTGCGTAATGAAAAGACTTTGCTATTCTCCAAAACCATTTTTACTGTGATTTTCTCGGTCCATTGCATGCGAATTCCACAACAGTTTGTCCGGATAAGACTGGATGAAACCGGAAATATCAGGTTTTGTTTTAGCTAACTCAATCCCAGATATTGCAACAGCCTCTGTGTTTGTTTATTCCTGATATTTTCCACGGACTTTATTATTTGAATGTATTTATCGGGAAACATTTAATTTTGTGCTTGGAGTCACTACTTGGTTCCACATGGAGATACCAGCTCTACACATTCTTATTTTCTAGTGAGAAAGCTAGAGGAACTGCGACGAACAAACATGATATTTCTGTTTGTATAGATGACATTTTATGCACTTGCCTAACGAATAGACTTTGCTTTTCTCCAAAACCTTTTTTACTGTGATTTTCTCAGCCCAAAGCATAGGAAATCCACACCACTTTTTCCATATATGATAGGATGAAACCAGAAATATCCGGTTGTGTTTTGGCTAACTCAATCCCAAATATTGCTACAGCCTCTGTGTGTGTTTTTTCCGGATATTATCCACCTACTTTATTGTTTTCAATGTTTTTTATCGGGGAATATTTTATGTTGAGCTTGGATAGAGTAATTGGTTCCACATGGAGACACCAGCTCTACATATTCGTATTTTCTAGGGAGAAACTAGAGGATCTGCGGCAAAGGAACCTGATATTTCTGTTTGTATCGATGATGTTTTATGCACTTGCCTAAGGAAAAGACTTTGCTTTTCTCCAAAACCATTTTTAGTCTGATTTTCTCAGCCCATTGCATATGAACTCCACACCAGTTTGTCCGGATATGACTGGATGAAACCAGAAATATCCGGTTTTGTTTTGGCTAACTCAATCCCAGATATTGCTACAGCCTCTGTGTTTGTGTATTCCTGATATCATCCACGGACTTTATTGTTTTGCATGTTTTTTATCAGGGAACATTTAATTTAGTGCTTGGAATCACTACTTGGTTGCACATGGAGACACCAGCTCTACACATTCGTATTTTCTAGGGAGAAAACTAGAGAAACTGCGACAAACAAACATGATATTTCTGTTTGTATCGAAGATATTTTATGCATTTGCCTAAGGAAAAGACTTTGCTTTTCTCCAAAACCACTTGTACTGTGATTTTCTCGGTCCATTGCATACGAATTCCACACCAGTTTGTCCGGATGTGACTGGATGAAACCAGAAATATCCGGTTGTGTTTTGTCTAACTCAATCTGAAATATTGTGAAAGCCTCTGTGTTTGTTTTTTCTGGATATTACTGATGGAGTTTATTGTTTTGAATGTTTTTATCAGGGAACATTTCATTTTGTAGCGTTGAAACACTAATTGGTTCATCATGGGGACACCAGCTCTACACATTCGTATATTCTAGGGAGAAAGCTAGAGGAACTGCGGGAAACAAACCTGATATTTCTGTTTGTATCGATGACATTTTATGCACTTGCCTAATGAAAAGACTTTGCTTTTCTCCAAAACCATTTTTCTGTGATTTCTCGGTACATGTCATATGAATTCCACAACAGATTGTCCGCATATGACTGGATAAAACTGGAAATATCCGGTTGTGTTTTGGCTAACTCAATCCCCAAAATTGCTGCAGCCTCTGTGTTTGTATTTTCTGGATATTATCGATGGACTTTATTGTTTGAATACTTTTATCAGGGAACATGCAATTTTGTACCGTGGAAACACTAATTGGTTCATCATGGGGACACCAGCTCTACAGATTCCTATTTTCTAGGGAGAACGCTAGAGGAACTGCGGCAAACAAACATGACATTTCTGTTTGTATAGATGACAGTTTATGCACTTGCCTAATGAAAAGACTTTGCTTTTCTCCAAAACCATTTTTACTGTGATTTTCTCGGTACATGTCATATGAATTCCACAACAGATTGTCCGGATATGACTGGATAAAACCGGAAATATCCAGTTTTTGTTTTGGCCAACTCAATCCCAGATATTGCTACAGCCTCTGTGTTTGCGTATTCCTGATATTATCCACGGACTTCATTGTTTTGAATGTTTTTTATCAGGGAACATTTAATTTTGTACCGTGGAATCACTAACTGATTCCACATGGAGACACCAGCTCTACACATTCGTATTTTCTAGGGAGAAAGCTAGAGGAACTGCGGCAAACAAACCTGATATTTCTGTTTGTCTAGATGACATTTTATGCACTTGCCTAACGACAAGACTTTCTTTTTCTCCAAAACCATTTGTACTGTGATTTTCTCGGTCCATTGCATAGGAATTCCACACCACTTTGTCCAGATATGACCGGATGAAATCAGAAATATCCGGTTGTGTTTTGGCTAACTCAATCCGAAATATTGTGAAAGCCTCTGTGTTTGTGTTTTCTGGATATTATCCACGGACTTTATTCTTTTTGTTTTGAATGTTTTTATGAGGGAACATTTAATTTTGTACCGTGGAAACACTAATGGGTTCATCATGGGAACAGCAGCTCTACACATTCGTATTTTCTTGGGAGAAAGCTAGAGGAACTGCGGCAAACATACAATATTTCTGTTTGTATCGATGACATTTTATACACTTGCCTAACGAAAAGACTTTGCTTTTCTCCAAACGTTTTTTACTGTGATTTTCTCGGTCCATTGCATACGAATACCATACCAGTTTGTCCGGATATGACTGGATGAAACCAGAAATACCCGGTTGTGTTTTGGCTAACTCAATCCCAAATATTGCTACAGCCTCTGTGTTTGTGTTTTCTGGATATTATCATCAGACTTTAGTTTTTTTGAATGTTTTTTTTATCGGGGAACATTTTATTTTGAGCTTGGATACAGTAATTCATCCACATGGACACCAGCTGAATATATTCGTATTTTTATGGAAAAGCTAGAGGAACTGCGGCAAACAAACATATTTCTTTTGTATAGATGACATTTTATGCACTTGCCTAATGAAAAGACTTTGCTTTACTCCAAAACCATTTTTACTGTGAATATCTCTGTCCATTGCATACGAATTCCACACCAGTTTACCGGATATGACTGGATGAAACCAGAAATATCCGGTTTTGTTTTGGCTAACTCAATCCCAGATATTGCTACAGCCTCTGTGCTTGTGTATTCCTGATATTATCCACGGACTTTATTGTTTTGAATGTTTTTATCAGGGAACATTTCATTTTGTGCTTGGAATCACTAATTGGTTCCACATGGAGACACCAGCTCTACACATTCGTATTTTCTAGGGAGAAAGCTAGAGGAACTGCGGCAAACAAACATGATATTTCTGTTTCTATCGATGACATTTTATGCATTTGCCTAACGAAAAGACTTTGCTTTTCTCCAAAACCATTTTTACTGTGATTTTCTCAGTCGATTGCATACGAATTCCACACCACTTTGTCCGGATATGACTGGATGAAAACAGAAATATCCGGTTGTGTTTTGTCTATCTCAATCCGAAATATTGTGAAAACCTCTGTGTTTGTGTTTTCTGGATATATTCAAGGGACTTTATTTTTTTGAATGTTTTTTATCAGAGAACATTTTATTTTGAGCTTGACTACAGTATTTGTTCCACATGGAGACACCAGCTGTATATATTCGTATTTTCTAGGGAGGAAGCTAGAGGAACTGCCGCAAACAAACATGATATTTCTGTTTCTATCGATGACATTTTATGCACTTGCCTAACGTAAAGACTTTGCTTTTCTCCAAAAAAATTTTTACTTTGGTTTTCTCTGTCCATTGCATCCGAATTCCAAACCACCTTGTCCTGATATCACTGGATGAAACCAGAAATATCCAGTTGTGTTTTGGCTAACTCAATCCGAAATATTGCTACAGCCTCTGTGTTTGTGTTTTCTGGATATTATCGATGGACTTTATTGTTTTGAATATTTTTATCAGGGAACATTTATTTTTGTACCATAGAAACTTCAATTGGTTCATCGTGGGGACACCAGCTCTACACATTCATATTTTCTAGGGAGAAAGCTAGAGGAACTGCGGTAAACAAACATGATATTTCTGTTGGTCTAGATGACATTTTATGCACTTGCGTAATGAAAAGACTTTGCTATTCTCCAAAACCATTTTTACTGTGATTTTCTCGGTCCATTGCATACGAATTCCACAACAGTTTGTCCGGATAAGACTGGATGAAACCGGAAATATCAGGTTTTGTTTTAGCTAACTCAATCCCAGATATTGCAACAGCCTCTGTGTTTGTTTATTCCTGATATTTTCCACGGACTTTATTGTTTGAATGTATTTATCGGGAAACATTTAATTTTGTGCTTGGAGTCACCACTTGGTTCCACATGGAGATACCAGCTCTACACATTCTTATTTTCTAGTGAGAAAGCTAGAGGAACTGCGACGAACAAACATGATATTTCTGTTTGTATAGATGACATTTTATGCACTTGCCTAACGAATAGACTTTGCTTTTCTCCAAAACCTTTTTTACTGTGATTTTCTCAGCCCAAAGCATAGGAAATCCACACCACTTTTTCCATATATGATAGGATGAAACCAGAAATATCCGGTTGTGTTTTGGCTAACTCAATCCCAAATATTGCTACAGCCTCTGTGTTTGTTTTTTCCGGATATTATCCACCTACTTTATTGTTTTCAATGTTTTTTATCGGGGGATATTTTATGTTGAGCTTGGATAGAGTAATTGGTTCCACATGGAGACACCAGCTCTACATATTCGTATTTTCTAGGGAGAAACTAGAGGATCTGCGGCAAAGGAACCTGATATTTCTGTTTGTATCGATGATGTTTTATGCACTTGCCTAAGGAAAAGACTTTGCTTTTCTCCAAAACCATTTTTAGTCTGATTTTCTCAGCCCATTGCATATGAACTCCACACCAGTTTGTCCGGATATGACTGGATGAAACCAGAAATATCCGGTTTTGTTTTGGCTAACTCAATCCCAGATATTGCTACAGCCTCTGTGTTTGTGTATTCCTGATATCATCCACGGACTTTATTGTTTTGCATGTTTTTTATCAGGGAACATTTAATTTAGTGCTTGGAATCACTACTTGGTTGCACATGGAGACACCAGCTCTACACATTCGTATTTTCTAGGGAGAAAACCTGAGAAACTGCGACAAACAAACATGATATTTCTGTTTGTATCGAAGATATTTTATGCATTTGCCTAAGGAAAAGACTTTGCTTTTCTCCAAAACCATTTGTACTGTGATTTTCTCGGTCCATTGCATACGAATTCCACACCACTTTGTCCGGATGTGACTGGATGAAACCAGAAATATCCGGTTGTGTTTTGTCTAACTCAATCCGAAATATTGTGAAAGCCTCTGTGTTTGTTTCTTCCGGATATTACTGATGGACTTTATTGTTTTGAATGTTTTTATCAGGGAACATTTCATTTTGTAGCGTTGAAACACTAATTGGTTCATCATGGGGACACCAGCTCTACACATTCGTATATTCTAGGGAGAAAGCTAGAGGAACTGCGGGAAACAAACCTGATATTTCTGTTTGTATCGATGACATTTTATGCACTTGCCTAATGAAAAGACTTTGCTTTTCTCCAAAACCATTTTTCTGTGATTTCTCGGTACATGTCATATGAATTCCACAACAGATTGTCCGGATATGACTGGATAAAACTGGAAATATCCGGTTGTGTTTTGGCTAACTCAATCCCCAAAATTGCTGCAGCCTCTGTGTTTGTATTTTCTGGATATTATCGATGGACTTTATTGTTTGAATACTTTTATCAGGGAACATGCAATTTTGTACCGTGGAAACACTAATTGGTTCATCATGGGGACACCAGCTCTACAGATTCCTATTTTCTAGGGAGAACGCTAGAGGAACTGCGGCAAACAAACATGACATTTCTGTTTGTATAGATGACAGTTTATGCACTTGCCTAATGAAAAGACTTTGCTTTTCTCCAAAACCATTTTTACTGTGATTTTCTCGGTACATGTCATATGAATTCCACAACAGATTGTCCGGATATGACTGGATAAAACCGGAAATATCCGGTTCTTGTTTTGGCCAACTCAATCCCAGATATTGCTACAGCCTCTGTGTTTGTGTATTCCTGATATTATACATGGACTTCATTGTTTTGAATGTTTTTTATCAGGGAACATTTAATTTTGTACCGTGGAATCACTAACTGATTCCACATGGAGACACCAGCTCTACACATTCGTATTTTCTAGGGAGAAAGCTAGAGGAACTGCGGCAAACAAACATGATATTTCTGTTTGTATAGATGACATTTTATGCACTTGCCTAACGACAAAACTTTCTTTTTCTCCAAAACCATTTGTACTGTGATTTTCTCGGTCCATTGCATAGGAATTCCACACCACTTTGTCCGGATATGACCGGATGAAATCAGAAATATCCGGTTGTGTTTTGGCTAACTCACTCCGAAATATTGTGAAAGCCTCTGTGTTTGTGTTTTCTGGATATTATCCACGGACTTTATTCTTTTTGTTTTGAATGTTTTTATGAGGGAAGATTTAATTTTGTACCGTGGAAACACTAATGGGTTCATCATGGGAACAGCAGCTCTACACATTCGTATTTTCTTGGGAGAAAGCTAGAGGAACTGCGGCAAACATACAATATTTCTGTTTGTATCGATGACATTTTATACACTTGCCTAACGAAAAGACTTTGCTTTTCTCCAAACGTTTTTTACTGTGATTTTCTCGGTCCATTGCATATGAATACCATACCAGTTTGTCCGGATATGACTGGATGAAACCAGAAATACCCGGTTGTGTTTTGGCTAACTCAATCCCAAATATTGCTACAGCCTCTGTGTTTGTGTTTTCTGGATATTATCATCAGACTTTATTTTTTTTGAATGTTTTTTTATCGGGGAACATTTTATTTTGAGCTTGGATACAGTAATTCGTCCACATGGACACCAGCTGAATATATTCGTATTTTTATGGAAAAGCTAGAGGAACTGCGGCAAACAAACATATTTCTTTAGTATAGATGACATTTTATGCACTTGCCTAATGAAAAGACTTTGCTTTACTCCAAAACCATTTTTACTGTGAATATCTCTGTCCATTGCATTCGAATTCCACACCAGTTTACCGGATATGACTGGATGAAACCAGAAATATCCGGTTTTGTTTTGGCTAACTCAATCCCAGATATTGCTACAGCCTCTGTGTTTGTGTATTCCTGATATTATACATGGACTTCATTGTTTTGAATGTTTTTTATCAGGGAACATTTAATTTTGTACCGTGGAATCACTAACTGATTCCACATGGAGACACCAGCTCTACACATTCGTATTTTCTAGGGAGAAAGCTAGAGGAACTGCGGCAAACAAACATGATATTTCTGTTTGTATAGATGACATTTTATGCACTTGCCTAACGACAAAACTTTCTTTTTCTCCAAAACCATTTGTACTGTGATTTTCTCGGTCCATTGCATAGGAATTCCACACCACTTTGTCCGGATATGACCGGATGAAATCAGAAATATCCGGTTGTGTTTTGGCTAACTCACTCCGAAATATTGTGAAAGCCTCTGTGTTTGTGTTTTCTGGATATTATCCACGGACTTTATTCTTTTTGTTTTGAATGTTTTTATGAGGGAACATTTAATTTTGTACCGTGGAAACACTAATGGGTTCATCATGGGAACAGCAGCTCTACACATTCGTATTTTCTTGGGAGAAAGCTAGAGGAACTGCGGCAAACATACAATATTTCTGTTTGTATCGATGACATTTTATACACTTGCCTAACGAAAAGACTTTGCTTTTCTCCAAACGTTTTTTACTGTGATTTTCTCGGTCCATTGCATACGAATACCATACCAGTTTGTCCGGATATGACTGGATGAAACCAGAAATACCCGGTTGTGTTTTGGCTAACTCAATCCCAAATATTGCTACAGCCTCTGTGTTTGTGTTTTCTGGATATTATCATCAGACTTTAGTTTTTTTGAATGTTTTTTTATCGGGGAACATTTTATTTTGAGCTTGGATACAGTAATTCGTCCACATGGACACCAGCTGAATATATTCGTATTTTTATGGAAAAGCTAGAGGAACTGCGGCAAACAAACATATTTCTTTAGTATAGATGACATTTTATGCACTTGCCTAATGAAAAGACTTTGCTTTACTCCAAAACCATTTTTACTGTGAATATCTCTGTCCATTGCATTCGAATTCCACACCAGTTTACCGGATATGACTGGATGAAACCAGAAATATCCGGTTTTGTTTTGGCTAACTCAATCCCAGATATTGCTACAGCCTCTGTGTTTGTGTATTCCTGATATTATCCACGGACTTTATTGTTTTGAATGTTTTTATCAGGGAACATTTCATTTTGTGCTTGGAATCACTAATTGGTTCCACATGGAGACACCAGCTCTACACATTCGTATTTTCTAGGGAGAAAGCTAGAGGAACTGCGACAAACAAACATGATATTTCTGTTTGTATCGATGACATTTTATGCATTTGCCTAACGAAAAGACTTTGCTTTTCTCCAAAACCATTTTTACTGTGATTTTCTCGGTCAACTGCATAAGAATTCCGCAGCAGTTTTTCCGGATATGACTGGATAACACCGGAAATATCCAGTATCCTTTGGGTAACTCAATCAAAGATATTGCAATATCCTTTGTGTTTTTGTATTCCAGATATAATCCACGGACTTTATTGTTTTGAATGTTTTTATCAGGGAACATTTAATTTTTGGTTGGAATCACTAATTGGTTCCACATGGAGACACCAGCTCTACACATTCATATTTTCTAGGGAGAAAGCTAGAGGAACTGCGGCAAATAAACATGATATTTCTGTTTGTATCGATGATATTTTATGCACTTGCATAAGGAAAAGACCTTGCTTTTCTCCAAAACCATTTTTAGTCTGATTTTCTCAGCCCATTGCATACGAACTCCACACCAGTATGTCCGGATATGACTGGAAGAAACCAGTCATATCCGGTTGTGTTTTGGCTAACTCAATCTGAAATATTGTGAAAGCCTCTGTGTTTGTTTATTCCTGATATTATCCACGGACTTTATTGTTTTGAATGTTTTTTTATCAGGGAACATTTAATTTAGTGCTTGGAATCACTACTTGGTTGCACATGGAGACACCAGCTCTACACATTCGTATTTTCTAGGGAGAAAACTAGAGAAACTGCGACAAACAAACATGATATTTCTGTTTGTATCGAAGATATTTTATGCATTTGCCTAAGGAAAAGACTTTGCTTTTCTCCAAAACCATTTGTACTGTGATTTTCTCGGTCCATTGCATACGAATTCCACACCACTTTGTCCGGATGTGACTGGATGAAACCAGAAATATCCGGTTGTGTTTTGTCTAACTCAATCCGAAATATTGTGAAAGACACACTGTTTGTGTTTTTTGGATATTATCAATGGACTTTATTGTTTTGAATGTTTTTATCAAGGATCATTTAATTTTGTACCATTGAAACACTCATTGGTTTATCATGGGGACACCAGCTCTACACATTCGTATTTTCTAGGGAGAAAACTAGAGGAACTGCGGCAAACAAACATGACATTTCTGTTTGTATAGATGACATTTTATGCACTTGCCTAGCGAAAAGACTTTGCTTTTCTGCAAAACCACTTTTACTGTGATTTTCTCGGTCCATTGCATCTGAATTCTACACCAGTTTGTCCGGATATGAGTGGATGAATACAGATATATCCGGTTGTGTTTTGACTAACTCAATCCGAAATATTGTGAAAGCATCTGTGTTTGTGTTTTCTGGATATTATCCACGGACTTTATTGTTTTGAATGTTTTTATCAGGGAGCATTTAATTTTGTACTGTAGAAACACTAATTCATTCCTCATGGGAACACCAGCTCTACACATTCGTATTTTCTACGGGGAAAGCTAGAGGAACTGCGGCAAACAAACATGATATTCCTGTTTCTATAGATGACATTTTATGCACTTGCCTAACGAAAAGATTTTGCTTTTCTCCAAAACCATTTTTACTGTGATTTCCTCAGTTGATTGCAAACGAATTCCATACCAGTTTGTCCAGATATGACTAGATGAAACTGGAAATATCCGGTTGTGTTTTGGCTAACTCAATCCCAGATATTGCAACAGCCTCTGTGTTTGTTTGTTCCTGATATTTTCCACGGACTTTATTGTTTGAATGTATTTATCGGGAAACATTTAATTTTGTGCTTGGAGTCACTACTTGGTTCCACATGGAGATAACAGCTCTACACATTCTTATGTTCTAGTGAGAAAGCTAGTGGAACTGCGACGAACAAACATGATATTTCTGTTTGTATAGATGACATTTTATGCACTTGCCTAACGAATAGACTTGCTTTTCTCCAAAACCTTTTTTACTGTGATTTTCTCAGCCCAAAGCATAGGAAATCCACACCACTTTTTCCATATATGATAGGATGAAACCAGAAATATCCGGTTGTGTTTTGGCTAACTCAATCCCAAATATTGCTACAGCCTCTGTGTTTGTTTTTTCCGGATATTATCCACCTACTTTATTGTTTTCAATGTTTTTTATCGGGGAATATTTTATGTTGAGCTTGGATAGAGTAATTGGTTCCACATGGAGACACCAGCTCTACATATTCGTATTTTCTAGGGAGAAAGCTAGAGGAACTGCGGGAAACAAACCTGATATTTCTGTTTGTATCGATGACATTTTATGCACTTGCCTACTGAAATGACTTTGCTATTCTCCAAAACCATTCTTACTGTTATTTTCTCTGTGTATTGCATACGAATTCCACACCAGTTTGTCCAGATATGACTGGATGAAACGGGAAATATCCTATTTTGTTTTGGCTAACTCAATCCCAGATTTTGCTACAGCCTCTGTGTTTCTGTATTCCTGATATTATCCACAGACTTTACTGTTTTGAATGTTTTTATCAGGGAACATTTAATTTGTGCTTGGAATCTCTAAGTGGTTCCAAATGGAGACACCAGCTCTACACATTCGTATTTTCTAGAGAAAAAGCTAGAGGAAATGTGGCAAACAAACATGATATTTCTGTTTCTATCGATGACATTTTATGCACATGCCTAACGAAAAGACTTTGCTTTTCTCCAAAACCATTTTTACTCTGATTTTCTCAGCCCATTGCATACGAATTCTACACCACTTTGTCCGGATATGACTGGATGAAACCAGAAATATCCGGTTGTGTTTTGGCTAACTCAATCAGAAATATTGTGAAAGCCTCTGTGTTTGTGTTTTCTGGATATTATCCACGGACTTTATAGTTTTGAAAGTTTTTATCAGGGAACATTTAATTTTGTACCGTTGAAACACTAATTGGTTCCACATGGAGACACCAGCTCTACACTTTCGGATTTTCTAGGGAGAAAGCTAGAGGAACTGCGGCAAACATACATGATATTTCTGTATGTATAGATGACATTTTATGCACTCCCCTAACGAAAAGACTTTGCTTTTCTCCAAAACCATTTTTACTGTGATTTTCTCGGTCAACTGCATACGAATTCCGCAGCAGTTTGTCCGGATATGACTGGATAACACCGGAAATATCCAGTATCCTTTGGGTAACTCAATCAAAGATATTGCAATATCCTTTGTGTTTTTGTATTCCAGATATAATCCACGGACTTTATTGTTTTGAATGTTTTTATCAGGGAACATTTAATTTTTGGTTGGAATCACTAATTGGTTCCACATGGAGACACCAGCTCTACACATTCATATTTTCTAGGGAGCAAGCTAGAGGAACTGCGGCAAACAAACATGATATTTCTGTTTGTATCGATGATATTTTATGCACTTGCATAAGGAAAAGGCCTTGCTTTTCTCCAAAACCATTTTTAGTCTGATTTTCTCAGCCCATTGCATACGAACTCCACACCAGTATGTCTGGATATGACTGGAAGAAACCAGTCATATCCGGTTGTGTTTTGGCTAACTCAATCTGAAATATTGTGAAAGCCTCTGTGTTTGTTTATTCCTGATATTATCCACGGACTTTATTGTTTTGAATGTTTTTTATCAGGGAGCATTTAATTTAGTGCTTGGAATCACTACTTGGTTGCACATGGAGACACCAGCTCTACACATTCGTATTTTCTAGGGAGAAAACTAGAGAAACTGCGACAAACAAACATGATATTTCTGTTTGTATCAAAGATATTTTATGCATTTGCCTAACGAAAAGACTTTGCTTTTCTCCAAAACCATTTGTACTGTGATTTTCTTGGTCCATTGCATACGAATTCCACACCACTTTGTCCGGATGTGACTGGATGAAACCAGAAATATCCGGTTGTGTTTTGTCTATCTCAATCCGAAATATTGTGAAAACCTCTGTGTTTGTGTTTTCTGGATATATTCAAGGGACTTTATTTTTTTGAATGTTTTTTATCAGAGAACATTTTATTTTGAGCTTGACTACAGTATTTGTTCCACATGGAGACACCAGCTGTATATATTCGTATTTTCTAGGGAGGAAGCTAGAGGAACTGCCGCAAACAAACATGATATTTCTGTTTGTATCGATGACATTTTATGCACTTGCCTAACGTAAAGACTTTGCTTTTCTCCAAAAAAATTTTTACTTTGGTTTTCTCTGTCCATTGCATCCGAATTCCAAACCACCTTGTCCTGATATCACTAGATGAAACCATAAATATCCGGTTGTGTTTTGGCTAACTCAATCCGAAATATTGCTACAGCCTCTGTGTTTGTGTTTTCTGGATATTATCGATGGACTTTATTGTTTTGAATATTTTTATCAGGGAACATTTATTTTTGTACCATAGAAACTTCAATTGGTTCATCGTGGGGACACCAGCTCTACACATTCATATTTTCTAAGGAGAAAGCTAGAGGAACTGCGGTAAACAAACATGATATTTCTGTTGGTCTAGATGACATTTTATGCACTTGCGTAATGAAAAGACTTTGCTATTCTCCAAAACCATTTTTACTGTGATTTTCTCGGTCCATTGCATACGAATTCCACAACAGTTTGTCCGGATAAGACTGGATGAAACCGGAAATATCAGGTTTTGTTTTAGCTAACTCAATCCCAGATATTGCAACAGCCTCTGTGTTTGTTTATTCCTGATATTTTCCACGGACTTTATTGTTTGAATGTATTTATCGGGAAACATTTAATTTTGTGCTTGGAGTCACCACTTGGTTCCACATGGAGATACCAGCTCTACACATTCTTATTTTCTAGTGAGAAAGCTAGAGGAACTGCGACGAACAAACATGATATTTCTGTTTGTATAGATGACATTTTATGCACTTGCCTAACGAATAGACTTTGCTTTTCTCCAAAACCTTTTTTACTGTGATTTTCTCAGCCCAAAGCATAGGAAATCCACACCACTTTTTCCATATATGATAGGATGAAACCAGAAATATCCGGTTGTGTTTTGGCTAACTCAATCCCAAATATTGCTACAGCCTCTGTGTTTGTTTTTTCCGGATATTATCCACCTACTTTATTGTTTTCAATGTTTTTTATCGGGGAATATTTTATGTTGAGCTTGGATAGAGTAATTGGTTCCACATGGAGACACCAGCTCTACATATTCGTATTTTCTAGGGAGAAACTAGAGGATCTGCGGCAAAGGAACCTGATATTTCTGTTTGTATCGATGATGTTTTATGCACTTGCCTAAGGAAAAGACTTTGCTTTTCTCCAAAACCATTTTTAGTCTGATTTTCTCAGCCCATTGCATATGAACTCCACACCAGTTTGTCCGGATATGACTGGATGAAACCAGAAATATCCGGTTTTGTTTTGGCTAACTCAATCCCAGATATTGCTACAGCCTCTGTGTTTGTGTATTCCTGATATCATCCACGGACTTTATTGTTTTGCATGTTTTTTATCAGGGAACATTTAATTTAGTGCTTGGAATCACTACTTGGTTGCACATGGAGACACCAGCTCTACACATTCGTATTTTCTAGGGAGAAAACTAGAGAAACTGCGACAAACAAACATGATATTTCTGTTTGTATCGAAGATATTTTATGCATTTGCCTAAGGAAAAGACTTTGCTTTTCTCCAAAACCATTTGTACTGTGATTTTCTCGGTCCATTGCATACGAATTCCACACCACTTTGTCCGGATGTGACTGGATGAAACCAGAAATATCCGGTTGTGTTTTGTCTAACTCAATCCGAAATATTGTGAAAGCCTCTGTGTTTGTTTCTTCTGGATATTACTGATGGACTTTATTGTTTTGAATGTTTTTATCAGGGAACATTTCATTTTGTAGCGTTGAAACACTAATTGGTTCATCATGGGGACACCAGCTCTACACATTCGTATATTCTAGGGAGAAAGCTAGAGGAACTGCGGGAAACAAACCTGATATTTCTGTTTGTATCGATGACATTTTATGCACTTGCCTAATGAAAAGACTTTGCTTTTCTCCAAAACCATTTTTCTGTGATTTCTCGGTACATGTCATATGAATTCCACAACAGATTGTCCGGATATGACTGGATAAAACTGGAAATATCTGGTTGTGTTTTGGCTAACTCAATCCCCAAAATTGCTGCAGCCTCTGTGTTTGTATTTTCTGGATATTATCGATGGACTTTATTTTTTGAATACTTTTATCAGGGAACATTCAATTTTGTACCGTGGAAACACTAATTGGTTCATCATGGGGACACCAGCTCTACAGATTCCTATTTTCTAGGGAGAACGCTAGAGGAACTGCGGCAAACAAACATGACATTTCTGTTTGTATAGATGACAGTTTATGCACTTGCCTAATGAAAAGACTTTGCTTTTCTCCAAAACCATTTTTACTGTGATTTTCTCGGTACATGTCATATGAATTCCACAACAGATTGTCTGGATATGACTGGATAAAACCGGAAATATCCGGTTCTTGTTTTGGCCAACTCAATCCCAGATATTGCTACAGCCTCTGTGTTTGTGTATTCCTGATATTATACATGGACTTCATTGTTTTGAATGTTTTTTATCAGGGAACATTTAATTTTGTACCGTGGAATCACTAACTGATTCCACATGGAGACACCAGCTCTACACATTCGTATTTTCTAGGGAGAAAGCTAGAGGAACTGCGGCAAACAAACATGATATTTCTGTTTGTATAGATGACATTTTATGCACTTGCCTAACGACAAAACTTTCTTTTTCTCCAAAACCATTTGTACTGTGATTTTCTCGGTCCATTGCATAGGAATTCCACACCACTTTGTCCGGATATGACCGGATGAAATCAGAAATATCCGGTTGTGTTTTGGCTAACTCACTCCGAAATATTGTGAAAGCCTCTGTGTTTGTGTTTTCTGGATATTATCCACGGACTTTATTCTTTTTGTTTTGAATGTTTTTATGAGGGAAGATTTAATTTTGTACCGTGGAAACACTAATGGGTTCATCATGGGAACAGCAGCTCTACACATTCGTATTTTCTTGGGAGAAAGCTAGAGGAACTGCGGCAAACATACAATATTTCTGTTTGTATCGATGACATTTTATACACTTGCCTAACGAAAAGACTTTGCTTTTCTCCAAACGTTTTTTACTGTGATTTTCTCGGTCCATTGCATATGAATACCATACCAGTTTGTCCGGATATGACTGGATGAAACCAGAAATACCCGGTTGTGTTTTGGCTAACTCAATCCCAAATATTGCTACAGCCTCTGTGTTAGTGTTTTCTGGATATTATCATCAGACTTTAGTTTTTTTGAATGTTTTTTTATCGGGGAACATTTTATTTTGAGCTTGGATACAGTAATTCGTCCACATGGACACCAGCTGAATATATTCGTATTTTTATGGAAAAGCTAGAGGAACTGCGGCAAACAAACATATTTCTTTAGTATAGATGACATTTTATGCACTTGCCTAATGAAAAGACTTTGCTTTACTCCAAAACCATTTTTACTGTGAATATCTCTGTCCATTGCATTCGAATTCCACACCAGTTTACCGGATATGACTGGATGAAACCAGAAATATCCGGTTTTGTTTTGGCTAACTCAATCCCAGATATTGCTACAGCCTCTGTGTTTGTGTATTCCTGATATTATCCACGGACTTTATTGTTTTGAATGTTTTTATCAGGGAACATTTCATTTTGTGCTTGGAATCACTAATTGGTTCCACATGGAGACACCAGCTCTACACATTCGTATTTTCTAGGGAGAAAGCTAGAGGAACTGCGGCAAACATACATGATATCTCTGTATGTATAGATGACATTTTATGCACTCCCCTAACGAAAAGACTTTGCTTTTCTCCAAAACCATTTTTACTGTGATTTTCTCGGTCAACTGCATACGAATTCCGCAGCAGTTTGTCCGGATATGACTGGATAACACCGGAAATATCCAGTATCCTTTGGGTAACTCAATCAAAGATATTGCAATATCCTTTGTGTTTTTTTATTCCAGATATGATCCACGGACTTTATTGTTTTGAATGTTTTTATCAGGGAACATTTAATTTTTGGTTGGAATCACTAATTGGTTCCACATGGAGACACCAGCTCTACACATTCATATTTTCTAGGGAGCAAGCTAGAGGAACTGCGGCAAACAAACATGATATTTCTGTTTGTATCGATGATATTTTATGCACTTGCATAAGGAAAAGGCCTTGCTTTTCTCCAAAACCATTTTTAGTCTGATTTTCTCAGCCCATTGCATACGAACTCCACACCAGTATGTCTGGATATGACTGGAAGAAACCAGTCATATCCGGTTGTGTTTTGGCTAACTCAATCTGAAATATTGTGAAAGCCTCTGTGTTTGTTTATTCCTGATATTATCCACGGACTTTATTGTTTTGAATGTTTTTTATCAGGGAGCATTTAATTTAGTGCTTGGAATCACTACTTGGTTGCACATGGAGACACCAGCTCTACACATTCGTATTTTCTAGGGAGAAAACTAGAGAAACTGCGACAAACAAACATGATATTTCTGTTTGTATCGAAGATATTTTATGCATTTGCCTAAGGAAAAGACTTTGCTTTTCTCCAAAACCATTTGTACTGTGATTTTCTCGGTCCATTGCATACGAATTCCACACCACTTTGTCCGGATGTGACTGGATGAAACCAGAAATATCCGGTTGTGTTTTGTCTAACTCAATCCGAAATATTGTGAAAGACACACTGTTTGTGTTTTTTGGATATTATCAATGGACTTTATTGTTTTGAATGTTTTTATCAAGGATCATTTAATTTTGTACCATTGAAACACTCATTGGTTTATCATGGGGACACCAGCTCTACACATTCGTATTTTCTAGGGAGAAAACTAGAGGAACTGCGGCAAACAAACATGACATTTCTGTTTGTATAGATGACATTTTATGCACTTGCCTAGCGAAAAGACTTTGCTTTTCTGCAAAACCACTTTTACTGTGATTTTCTCGGTCCATTGCATCTGAATTCTACACCAGTTTGTCCGGATATGAGTGGATGAATACAGATATATCCGGTTGTGTTTTGACTAACTCAATCCGAAATATTGTGAAAGCCTCTGTGTTTGTGTTTTCTGGATATTATCCACGGACTTTATTGTTTTGAATGTTTTTATCAGGGAGCATTTAATTTTGTACTGTAGAAACACTAATTCATTCCTCATGGGAACACCAGCTCTACACATTCGTATTTTCTACGGGGAAAGCTAGAGGAACTGCGGCAAACAAACATGATATTCCTGTTTCTATAGATGACATTTTATGCACTTGCCTAACGAAAAGATTTTGCTTTTCTCCAAAACCATTTTTACTGTGATTTCCTCAGTTGATTGCAAACGAATTCCATACCAGTTTGTCCAGATATGACTAGATGAAACTGGAAATATCCGGTTGTGTTTTGGCTAACTCAATCCCAGATATTGCAACAGCCTCTGTGTTTGTTTGTTCCTGATATTTTCCACGGACTTTATTGTTTGAATGTATTTATCGGGAAACATTTAATTTTGTGCTTGGAGTCACTACTTGGTTCCACATGGAGATAACAGCTCTAAACATTCTTATGTTCTAGTGAGAAAGCTAGAGGAACTGCGACGAACAAACATGATATTTCTGTTTGTATAGATGACATTTTATGCACTTGCCTAACGAATAGACTTGCTTTTCTCCAAAACCTTTTTTACTGTGATTTTCTCAGCCCAAAGCATAGGAAATTCACACCACTTTTTCCATATATGATAGGATGAAACCAGAAATATCCGGTTGTGTTTTGGCTAACTCAATCCCAAATATTGCTACAGCCTCTGTGTTTGTTTTTTCCGGATATTATCCACCTACTTTATTGTTTTCAATGTTTTTTATCGGGGAATATTTTATGTTGAGCTTGGATAGAGTAATTGGTTCCACATGGAGACACCAGCTCTACATATTCGTATTTTCTAGGGAGAAACTAGAGGATCTGCGGCAAAGAAACCTGATATTTCTGTTTGTATCAATGATGTTTTATGCACTTGCCTAAGGAAAAGACTTTGCTTTTCTCCAAAACCATTTTTAGTCTGATTTTCTCAGCCCATTGCATATGAACGCCACACCAGTTTGTCCGGATATGACTGGATGAAACCAGAAATATCCGGTTTTGTTTTGGCTAACTCAATCCCAGATATTGCTACAGCCTCTGTGTTTGTGTATTCCTGATATCATCCACGGACTTTATTGTTTTGCATGTTTTTTATCAGGGAACATTTAATTTAGTGCTTGGAATCACTACTTGGTTGCACATGGAGACACCAGCTCTACACATTCGTATTTTCTAGGGAGAAAACTAGAGAAACTGCGACAAACAAACATGATATTTCTGTTTGTATCGAAGATATTTTATGCATTTGCCTAAGGAAAAGACTTTGCTTTTCTCCAAAACCATTTGTACTGTGATTTTCTCGGTCCATTGCATACGAATTCCACACCACTTTGTCCGGATGTGACTGGATGAAACCAGAAATATCCGGTTGTGTTTTGTCTAACTCAATCCGATATATTGTGAAAGCCTCTGTGTTTGTTTTTTCTGGATATTACTGATGGACTTTATTGTTTTGAATGTTTTTATCAGGGAACATTTCATTTTGTAGCGTTGAAACACTAATTGGTTCATCATGGGGACACCAGCTCTACACATTCGTATATTAAAGGGAGAAAGCTAGAGGAACTGTGGGAAACAAACCTGATGTTTCTGTTTGTATCGATGACATTTTATGCACTTGCCTAATGAAAAGATTTTGCTTTTCTCCAAAACCATTTTTCTGTGATTTCTCGGTACATGTCATATGAATTCCACAACAGATTGTCCGGATATGACTGGATAAAACTGGAAATATCCGGTTGTGTTTTGGCTAACTCAATCCCCAAAATTGCTGCAGCCTCTGTGTTTGTATTTTCTGGATATTATCGATGGACTTTATTGTTTGAATACTTTTATCAGGGAACATGCAATTTTGTACCGTGGAAACACTAATTGGTTCATCATGGGGACACCAGCTCTACAGATTCCTATTTTCTAGGGAGAACGCTAGAGGAACTGCGGCAAACAAACATGACATTTCTGTTTGTATAGATGACAGTTTATGCACTTGCCTAATGAAAAGACTTTGCTTTTCTCCAAAACCATTTTTACTGTGATTTTCTCGGTACATGTCATATGAATTCCACAACAGATTGTCCGGATATGACTGGATAAAACCGGAAATATCCGGTTTTTGTTTTGGCCAACTCAATCCCAGATATTGCTACAGCCTCTGTGTTTGTGTATTCCTGATATTATACATGGACTTCATTGTTTTGAATGTTTTTTATCAGGGAACATTTAATTTTGTACCGTGGAATCACTAACTGATTCCACATGGAGACACCAGCTCTACACATTCGTATTTTCTAGGGTGAAAGCTAGAGGAACTGCGGCAAACAAACATGATATTTCTGTTTGTATAGATGACATTTTATGCACTTGCCTAACGACAAAACTTTCTTTTTCTCCAAAACCATTTGTACTGTGATTTTCTCGGTCCATTGCATAGGAATTCCACACCACTTTGTCCGGATAAGACCGGATGAAATCAGAAATATCCGGTTATGTTTTGGCTAACTCAATCCGAAATATTGTGAAAGCCTCTGTGTTTGTGTTTTCTGGATATTATCCATGGACTTTATTCTTTTTGTTTTGAATGTTTATATGAGGGAACATTTCATTTTGTGCTTGGAATCACTAATTGGTTCCACATGGAGACAACAGCTCTACACATTCGTATTTTCTTGGGAGAAAGCTAGAGGAACTGCGGCAAACAAACATGATATTTCTGTTTGTATAGATGACATTTTATGCATTTGTCTAGCAAAAGACTTTGCTTTTCTGCAAAAGCCTTTTTTACTATGAATTTTTTGCTTCATTGCATACGAATTCCACACCACTTTGCCAGGATATGACTGGATGACACCAGAAATATCCGGTTGTGTTTTGGCTAACTCACTCCGAAATATTGTGAAAGCCTCTGTGTTTGTGTATTCCTGATATAATCCACGGACTTTATTGTTTTGAATGTTTTTATCAAGGAACATAAAATTTTGCACCGTTGAAACACTAACTGGTTCATCATGGGGACACCATCTCTACATATCCGTATTTTCTAGGGAGAAAGCTACAGGAACTGCGGCAAACAAACATGATATTTCTGTTTGTATAGATGACATTTTATGCACTTGCCTAACGAAAAGACTGCTTTTCTCCAAAACCATTTTTACTTTGATTTTCTCGGTCCATTGCATCAGAATTCCAAACGACTTTTTCCAGATATTACTGGATGAAACCATAATTATCCGGTTGTGTTTTGGCTAACTCAATCTGAAATATTCTGAAAGCCTCTGTGGTTGTGTTTTCTGGATATTATCCACAGACTTTATTATTTTGAATGTTTTTATCAGGGAGCATTTAATTTTGTACTGTAGAAACACTAATTCATTCATCATGGGAACACCAGCTCTACACATTTGTATTTTCTAGGGAGAAAGCTAGAGGAACTGCGGCAAACAAACATGATATTTCTGTTTGTATCGATGACATTTTATGCACATGCCAAACGAAAACACTTTGCTTTTCTCTAAAACCATTTTTACTCAGATTTTCTCAGCCCATTGCTTACGAATTCCAAAGAACTTTGTCGGGATATGACTGGATGAAACCACAAATATCCAGTTGTGTTTTGGCTAACTCAATCCAAAATATTTTGAAAGCCTCTATGTTTGTGTTTTCTGGATATTATCGACGGACTTTATTGTTTTGAATGTTTTTATCAGGGAACATTTAATTTGTGCTTGGAATCACTAAGTGGTTCCAAATGGAGACACCAGCTCTACACATTCATATTTTCTAGGGAGAAAGCTAGAGGAACTGCGGGAAACAAACCTGATATTTCTGTTTGTATCGATGACATTTTATGCACTTGCCTACTGAAATGACTTTGCTATTCTCCAAAACCATTCTTACTGTTATTTTCTCTGTGTATTGCATACGAATTCCACACCAGTTTGTCCAGATATGACTGGATGAAACAGGAAATATCCTATTTTGTTTTGGCTAACTCAATCCCAGATTTTGCTACAGCCTCTGTGTTTCTGTATTCCTGATATTATCCACAGACTTTACTGTTTTGAATGTTTTTATCAGGGAACATTTAATTTGTGCTTGGAATCACTAAGTGGTTCCAAATGGAGACACCAGCTCTACACATTCATATTTTCTAGAGAAAAAGCTAGAGGAAATGTGGCAAACAAACATGATATTTCTGTTTCTATCGATGACATTTTATGCACATGCCTAACGAAAAGACTTTGCTTTTCTCCAAAACCATTTTTACTCTGATTTTCTCAGCCCATTGCATACGAATTCTACACCACTTTGTCCGGATATGACTGGATGAAACCAGAAATATCCGGTTGTGTTTTGGCTAACTCAATCTGAAATATTGTGAAAGCCTCTGTGTTTGTGTTTTCTGGATATTATCCACGGACTTTATAGTTTTGAAAGTTTTTATCAGGGAACATTTAATTTTGTACCGTTGAAACACTAATTGGTTCCACATGGAGACACCAGCTCTACACTTTCGTATTTTCTAGGGAGAAAGCTAGAGGAACTGCGGCAAACATACATGATATTTCTGTATGTATAGATGACATTTTATGCACTCCCCTAACGAAAAGACTTTGCTTTTCTCCAAAACCATTTTTACTGTGATTTTCTCGGTCAACTGCATACGAATTCCGCAGCAGTTTGTCCGGATATGACTGGATAACACCGGAAATATCCAGTATCCTTTGGGTAACTCAATCAAAGATATTGCAATATCCTTTGTGTTTTTGTATTCCAGATATAATCCACGGACTTTATTGTTTTGAATGTTTTTATCAGGGAACATTTAATTTTTGGTTGGAATCACTAATTGGTTCCACATGGAGACACCAGCTCTACACATTCATATTTTCTAGGGAGAAAGCTAGAGGAACTGCGGCAAACAAACATGATATTTCTGTTTGTATCGATGATATTTTATGCACTTGCATAAGGAAAAGGCCTTGCTTTTCTCCAAAACCATTTTTAGTCTGATTTTCTCAGCCCATTGCATACGAACTCCACACCAGTATGTCTGGATATGACTGGAAGAAACCAGTCATATCCGGTTGTGTTTTGGCTAACTCAATCTGAAATATTGTGAAAGCCTCTGTGTTTGTTTATTCCTGATATTATCCACGGACTTTATTGTTTTGAATGTTTTTTATCAGGGAGCATTTAATTTAGTGCTTGGAATCACTACTTGGTTGCACATGGAGACACCAGCTCTACACATTCGTATTTTCTAGGGAGAAAACTAGAGAAACTGCGACAAACAAACATGATATTTTTGTTTGTATCAAAGATATTTTATGCATTTGCCTAACGAAAAGACTTTGCTTTTCTCCAAAACCATTTGTACTGTGATTTTCTTGGTCCATTGCATACGAATTCCACACCACTTTGTCCGGATGTGACTGGATGAAACCAGAAATATCCGGTTGTGTTTTGTCTAACTCAATCCGAAATATTGTGAAAGACACACTGTTTGTGTTTTTTGGATATTATCAATGGACTTTATTGTTTTGAATGTTTTTATCAAGGATCATTTAATTTTGTACCATTGAAACACTAATTGGTTCATCATGGGGACACCAGCTCTACACATTCGTATTTTCTAGGGAGAAAACTAGAGGAACTGCGGCAAACAAACATGACATTTCTGTTTGTATAGATGACATTTTATGCACTTGCCTAGCGAAAAGACTTTGCTTTTCTGCAAAACCACTTTTACTGTGATTTTCTCGGTCCATTGCATCTGAATTCTACACCAGTTTGTCCGGATATGAGTGGATGAATACAGAAATATCCGCTTGTGTTTTGACTAACTCAATCCGAAATATTGTGAAAGCCTCTGTGTTTGTGTTTTCTGGATATTATCCACGGACTTTATTGTTTTGAATGTTTTTATCAGGGAGCATTTAATTTTGTACTGTAGAAACACTAATTCATTCCTCATGGGAACACCAGCTCTACACATTCGTATTTTCTACGGAGAAAGCTAGAGGAACTGCGGCAAACAAACATGATATTCCTGTTTCTATAGATGACATTTTATGCACTTGCCTAACGAAAAGATTTTGCTTTTCTCCAAAACCATTTTTACTGTGATTTCCTCAGTTGATTGCAAACGAATTCCACACCAGTTTGTCCAGATATGACTAGATGAAACTGGAAATATCCGGTTGTGTTTTGGCTAACTCAATCCCACATATTGCTACAGCCTCTGTGTTTGTGTTTACTGGATATTATCAATGGACTTTATTGTTTCTAATGTTTTTTATCAGGTAACATTTTATTTTGAGCTTGGATACAGTAATTGGTTCCACATGGAGACAACGGCTCTACACATTCGTATTTTCTAGGGAGAAAGCTAGAGGAACTGCGGCAAACATACATGATATTTCTGTATGTATAGATGACATTTTTTGCACTACCCTAACGAAAATACTCTGCTTTTCTCAAAAACCATTTTTATTGTGATTTTCTCGGTCAACTGCATACGAATTCCACACCAGTTTTTCTGGATATGACTGGATGACAACGGAAATATTCGGTTTTGTTTTGACTAACTCAATCAAAGATATTGCAACATACTTTGTGTTTGTGTATTCCTGATATAATCCACGGACTTTATTGATTTGAATGCTTTTTATCAGGGAACATTGAATTTTTGTTTGGAATCACTAATTGGTTCCACATGGTGACACCAGCTCTAGGTATTCGTAATTTCTAGGGAGAAAGCTAGATGAACAGAGGCAAACAAACCTGATATTTCTCGTTGAGTCGATGACATTTTATGCACTTGCCTAACGAAAAGATTTTGCTTTTCTTCAAAACCATTTTTACTGTCATTTTCTCGGTCCATTGCATACGAATTCCACACCCGTTTGTCCGGATATGACAGGATGAAACCAGAAATATCTGGTTGTGTTTTGGCTTACTCAATCCCACATATTGCTACAGCCTCTGGGTTTGTTTATTCCTGATATTATCCACGGACTTCATTGTTTTGAATGTTTTTTTTCAGGTAACATTTTATTTTGAATGTGGAAACACTAATTGGTTCCACATGGAGAGATCAGCTTTACACATTCATATTTTCTATTGAGAAGGTTAGAGGAACTGTGGTAAACAAACATGATATTTCTGTTTGTATCGATGACATTTTATGCACTTGCCTAACGAAAAGACTTTGCTTTTCTCCAAAACCATTTTTACTGTGATTTTCTTGGTCCATTGCATCCGAATTCCACACCAGTTTGTCCGGACATGACTGGATGAAACCAGAAATATCCGGTTATGTTTTGGCTAACTCAATCCCAAATATTGCTACAGCCTCTGTGTTTGTATTTTCTGGATATTATTCACAGACTTTATTTTTGATAATGTTTTTTATCGGGGAACATTTTATTTTGAGTTTGGATACAGCAGCTAGTTCCACAGGGAGACACCAGCTCTACATATTCGTATTTTCTGGGGAGAAAGCTAGAGGAACTGCAGCAAACAAACATGATATTTCTGTTTGTATAGAAGACATTTTATGCACTTGCCTAATGTAAAGACTTTGCTTTTCTCCATCACCATTTTTACTGTGATTTCCTCAACCCATTTCATACCAATTCCACACCAGTTTGTCCGGATATGACTGGATGAAACCAGAAATATCCGGTTATGTTTTGGCTAACTCAATCCGAAATATTGCTACAGCCTCTGTGTTTGTGTTTTCTGGATATTATCGACGGACTTTATTGTTTCGAATGTTTTTATCAGGGAACATTTAATTTTGTACCGTTGCAACACTAATTGGTTCATCATGGGGACACCAGCTCTACACATTCCTATTTTATTGGGAGAAAGCTAGAGGAACTGCGGCAAACAAACATGATATTTCTGTTTGTATAGATGACATTTTATGCATTTGTCTAGCAAAAGACTTTGCTTTTCTGCAAAAGCCTTTTTTACTATGAATTTTTTGCTTCATTGCATACGAATTCCACACCACTTTGCCAGGATATGACTGGATGACACCAGAAATATCCGGTTGTGTTTTGGCTAACTCACTCCGAAATATTGTGAAAGCCTCTGTGTTTGTGTATTCCTGATATAATCCACGGACTTTATTGTTTTGAATGTTTTTATCAAGGAACATAAAATTTTGCACCGTTGAAACACTAACTGGTTCATCATGGGGACACCATCTCTACATATCCGTATTTTCTAGGGAGAAAGCTACAGGAACTGTGGCAAACAAACATGATATTTCTGTTTGTATAGATGACATTTTATGCACTTGCCTAACGAAAAGACTGCTTTTCTCCAAAACCATTTTTACTTTGATTTTCTCGGTCCATTGCATCCGAATTCCAAACGACTTTTTCCAGATATTACTGGATGAAACCATAAATATCCGGTTGTGTTTTGGCTAACTCAATCTGAAATATTCTGAAAGCCTCTGTGGTTGTGTTTTCTGGATATTATCCACAGACTTTATTGTTTTAATGATTTTATCAGGGAGCATTTAATTTTGTACTGTAGAAACACTAATTCATTCATCATGGGAACACCAGCTCTACACATTTGTATTTTCTAGGGAGAAAGCTAGAGGAACTGCGGCAAACAAACATGATATTTCTGTTTGTATCGATGACATTTTATGCACATGCCAAACGAAAACACTTTGCTTTTCTCTAAAACCATTTTTACTCAGATTTTCTCAGCCCATTGCTTACGAATTCCAAAGAACTTTGTCGGGATATGACTGGATGAAACCACAAATATCCAGTTGTGTTTTGGCTAACTCAATCCAAAATATTTTGAAAGCCTCTATGTTTGTGTTTTCTGGATATTATCCACGGACTTTATTGTTTTGAATGTTTTTATCAGGGAACATTTAATTTGTGCTTGGAATCACTAAGTGGTTCCAAATGGAGACACCAGCTCTACACATTCATATTTTCTAGGGAGAAAGCTAGAGGAACTGCGGGAAACAAACCTGATATTTCTGTTTGTATCGATGACATTTTATGCACTTGCCTACTGAAATGACTTTGCTATTCTCCAAAACCATTCTTACTGTTATTTTCTCTGTGTATTGCATACGAATTCCACACCAGTTTGTCCAGATATGACTGGATGAAACGGGAAATATCCTATTTTGTTTTGGCTAACTCAATCCCAGATTTTGCTACAGCCTCTGTGTTTCTGTATTCCTGATATTATCCACAGACTTTACTGTTTTGAATGTTTTTATCAGGGAACATTTAATTTGTGCTTGGAATCACTAAGTGGTTCCAAATGGAGACACCAGCTCTACACATTCGTATTTTCTAGAGAAAAATCTAGAGGAAATGTGGCAAACAAACATGATATTTCTGTTTCTATCGATGACATTTTATGCACATGCCTAACGAAAAGACTTTGCTTTTCTCCAAAACCATTTTTACTCTGATTTTCTCAGCGCATTGCATACGAATTCTACACCACTTTGTCCGGATATGACTGGATGAAACCAGAAATATCCGGTTGTGTTTTGGCTAACTCAATCTGAAATATTGTGAAAGCCTCTGTGTTTGTGTTTTCTGGATATTATCCACGGACTTTATAGTTTTGAAAGTTTTTATCAGGGAACATTTAATTTTGTACCGTTGAAACACTAATTGGTTCCACATGGAGACACCAGCTCTACACTTTCGTATTTTCTAGGGAGAAAGCTAGAGGAACTGCGGCAAACATACATGATATTTCTGTATGTATAGATGACATTTTATGCACTCCCCTAACGAAAAGACTTTGCTTTTCTCCAAAACCATTTTTACTGTGATTTTCTCGGTCAACTGCATACGAATTCCGCAGCAGTTTGTCCAGATATGACTGGATAACACCGGAAATATCCAGTATCCTTTGGGTAACTCAATCAAAGATATTGCAATATCCTTTGTGTTTTTGTATTCCAGATATAATCCACGGACTTTATTGTTTTGAATGTTTTTATCAGGGAACATTTAATTTTTGGTTGGAATCACTAATTGGTTCCACATGGAGACACCAGCTCTACACATTCATATTTTCTAGGGAGCAAGCTAGAGGAACTGCGGCAAACAAACATGATATTTCTGTTTGTATCGATGATATTTTATGCACTTGCATAAGGAAAAGGCCTTGCTTTTCTCCAAAACCATTTTTAGTCTGATTTTCTCAGCCCATTGCATACGAACTCCACACCAGTATGTCTGGATATGACTGGAAGAAACCAGTCATATCCGGTTGTGTTTTGGCTAACTCAATCTGAAATATTGTGAAAGCCTCTGTGTTTGTTTATTCCTGATATTATCCACGGACTTTATTGTTTTGAATGTTTTTTATCAGGGAGCATTTAATTTAGTGCTTGGAATCACTACTTGGTTGCACATGGAGACACCAGCTCTACACATTCGTATTTTCTAGGGAGAAAACTAGAGAAACTGCGACAAACAAACATGATATTTCTGTTTGTATCAAAGATATTTTATGCATTTGCCTAACGAAAAGACTTTGCTTTTCTCCAAAACCATTTGTACTGTGATTTTCTTGGTCCATTGCATACGAATTCCACACCACTTTGTCCGGATGTGACTGGATGAAACCAGAAATATCCGGTTGTGTTTTGTCTAACTCAATCCGAAATATTGTGAAAGACACACTGTTTGTGTTTTTTGGATATTATCAATGGACTTTATTGTTTTGAATGTTTTTATCAAGGATCATTTAATTTTGTACCATTGAAACACTAATTGGTTCATCATGGGGACACCAGCTCTACACATTCGTATTTTCTAGGGAGAAAACTAGAGGAACTGCGGCAAACAAACATGACATTTCTGTTTGTATAGATGACATTTTATGCACTTGCCTAGCGAAAAGACTTTGCTTTTCTGCAAAACCATTTTTACTGTGATTTTCTCGGTCCATTGCATCTGAATTCTACACCAGTTTGTCCGGATATGAGTGGATGGATACAGAAATATCCGGTTGTGTTTTGACTAACTCAATCCGAAATATTGTGAAAGCCTCTGTGTTTGTGTTTTCTGGATATTATCCACGGACTTTATTGTTTTGAATGTTTTTATCAGGGAGCATTTAATTTTGTACTGTAGAAACACTAATTCATTCCTCATGGGAACACCAGCTCTACACATTCGTATTTTCTACGGAGAAAGCTAGAGGAACTGCGGCAAACAAACATGATATTCCTGTTTCTATAGATGACATTTTATGCACTTGCCTAACGAAAAGATTTTGCTTTTCTCCAAAACCATTTTTACTGTGATTTCCTCAGTTGATTGCAAACGAATTCCACACCAGTTTGTCCAGATATGACTAGATGAAACTGGAAATATCCGGTTGTGTTTTGGCTAACTCAATCCCACATATTGCTACAGCCTCTGTGTTTGTGTTTACTGAATATTATCAATGGACTTTATTGTTTCTAATGTTTTTTATCAGGTAACATTTTATTTTGAGCTTGGATACAGTAATTGGTTCCACATGGAGACACCAGCTCTACACATTCGTATTTTCTAGGGAGAAAGCTAGAGGAACTGTGGCAAACATACATGATATTTCTGTATGTATAGATGACATTTTTTGCACTACCCTAACGAAAATACTCTGCTTTTCTCAAAAACCATTTTTATTGTGATTTTCTCGGTCAACTGCATACGAATTCCACACCAGTTTTTCTGGATATGACTGGATGACAATGGAAATATTCGGTTTTGTTTTGACTAACTCAATCAAAGATATTGCAACATACTTTGTGTTTGTGTATTCCTGATATAATCCACGGACTTTATTGATTTGAATGTTTTTTATCAGGGAACATTGAATTTTTGTTTGGAATCACTAATTGGTTCCACATGGTGACACCAGCTCTAGGTATTCGTAATTTCTAGGGAGAAAGCTAGATGAACAGAGGCAAACAAACCTGATATTTCTCGTTGAGTCGATGACATTTTATGCACTTGCCTAACGAAAAGATTTTGCTTTTCTTCAAAACCATTTTTACTGTCATTTTCTCGGTCCATTGCATACGAATTCCACACCCGTTTGTCCGGATATGACAGGATGAAACCAGAAATATCTGGTTGTGTTTTGGCTTACTCAATCCCACATATTGCTACAGCCTCTGGGTTTGTTTATTCCTGATATTATCCACGGACTTCATTGTTTTGAATGTTTTTTTTCAGGTAACATTTTATTTTGAATGTGGAAACACTAATTGGTTCCACATGGAGAGATCAGCTTTACACATTCATATTTTCTATTGAGAAGGTTAGAGGAACTGTGGTAAACAAACATGATATTTCTGTTTGTATCGATGACATTTTATGCACTTGCCTAACGAAAAGACTTTGCTTTTCTCCAAAACCATTTTTACTGTGATTTTCTTGGTCCATTGCATCCGAATTCCACACCAGTTTGTCCGGACATGACTGGATGAAACCAGAAATATCCGGTTATGTTTTGGCTAACTCAATCCCAAATATTGCTACAGCCTCTGTGTTTGTATTTTCTGGATATTATTCACAGACTTTATTTTTGGGAATGTTTTTTATCGGGGAACATTTTATTTTGAGTTTGGATACAGCAGCTAGTTCCACAGGGAGACACCAGCTCTACATATTCGTATTTTCTGGGGAGAAAGCTAGAGGAACTGCAGCAAACAAACATGATATTTCTGTTTGTATAGATGACATTTTATGCACTTGCCTAATGTAAAGACTTTGCTTTTCTCCATCACCATTTTTACTGTGATTTCCTCAACCCATTTCATACCAATTCCACACCAGTTTGTCCGGATATGACTGGATGAAACCAGAAATATCCGGTTATGTTTTGGCTAACTCAATCCGAAATATTGCTACAGCCTCTGTGTTTGTGTTTTCTGGATATTATCGACGGACTTTATTGTTTCGAATGTTTTTATCAGGGAACATTTAATTTTGTACCGTTGCAACACTAATTGGTTCATCATGGGGACACCAGCTCTACACATTCCTATTTTATTGGGAGAAAGCTAGAGGAACTGCGGCAAACAAACATGATATTTCTGTTTGTATAGATGACATTTTATGCACTTGTCTAACAAAAGACTTTGCTTTTCTGCAAAAGCCTTTTTTACTATGAATTTTTTGCTTCATTGCATACGAATTCCACACCACTTTGCCAGGATATGACTGGATGACACCAGAAATATCCGGTTGTGTTTTGGCTAACTCACTCCGAAATATTGTGAAAGCCTCTGTGTTTGTGTATTCCTGATATAATCCACGGACTTTATTGTTTTGAATGTTTTTATCAAGGAACATAAAATTTTGCACCGTTGAAACACTAACTGGTTCATCATGGGGACACCATCTCTACATATCCGTATTTTCTAGGGAGAAAGCTACAGGAACTGTGGCAAACAAACATGATATTTCTGTTTGTATAGATGACATTTTATGCACTTGCCTAACGAAAAGACTGCTTTTCTCCAAAACCATTTTTACTTTGATTTTCTCGGTCCATTGCATCCGAATTCCAAACGACTTTTTCCAGATATTACTGGATGAAACCATAAATATCCGGTTGTGTTTTGGCTAACTCAATCTGAAATATTCTGAAAGCCTCTGTGGTTGTGTTTTCTGGATATTATCCACAGACTTTATTGTTTTGAATGTTTTTATCAGGGAGCATTTAATTTTGTACTGTAGAAACACTAATTCATTCATCATGGGAACACCAGCTCTACACATTTGTATTTTCTAGGGAGAAAGCTAGAGGAACTGCGGCAAACAAACATGATATTTCTGTTTGTATCGATGACATTTCATGCACATGCCAAACGAAAACACTTTGCTTTTCTCTAAAACCATTTTTACTCAGATTTTCTCAGCCCATTGCTTACGAATTCCAAAGAACTTTGTCGGGATATGACTGGATGAAACCACAAATATCCAGTTGTGTTTTGGCTAACTCAATCCAAAATATTTTGAAAGCCTCTATGTTTGTGTTTTCTGGATATTATCGACGGACTTTATTGTTTTGAATGTTTTTATCAGGGAACATTTAATTTGTGCTTGGAATCACTAAGTGGTTCCAAATGGAGACACCAGCTCTACACATTCATATTTTCTAGGGAGAAAGCTAGAGGAACTGCGGGAAACAAACCTGATATTTCTGTTTGTATCGATGACATTTTATGCACTTGCCTACTGAAATGACTTTGCTATTCTCCAAAACCATTCTTACTGTTATTTTCTCTGTGTATTGCATACGAATTCCACACCAGTTTGTCCAGATATGACTGGATGAAACGGGAAATATCCTATTTTGTTTTGGCTAACTCAATCCCAGATTTTGCTACAGCCTCTGTGTTTCTGTATTCCTGATATTATCCACAGACTTTACTGTTTAGAATGTTTTTATCAGGGAACATTTAATTTGTGCTTGGAATCACTAAGTGGTTCCAAATGGAGACACCAGCTCTACACATTCGTATTTTCTAGAGAAAAAGCTAGAGGAAATGTGGCAAACAAACATGATATTTCTGTTTCTATCGATGACATTTTATGCACATGCCTAACGAAAAGACTTTGCTTTTCTCCAAAACCATTTTTACTCTGATTTTCTCAGCCCATTGCATACGAATTCTACACCACTTTGTCCGGATATGACTGGATGAAACCAGAAATATCCGGTTGTGTTTTGGCTAACTCAATCTGAAATATTGTGAAAGCCTCTGTGTTTGTGTTTTCTGGATATTATCCACGGACTTTATAGTTTTGAAAGTTTTTATCAGGGAACATTTAATTTTGTACCGTTGAAACACTAATTGGTTCCACATGGAGACACCAGCTCTACACATTCGTATTTTCTAGGGAGAAAGCTAGAGGAACTGCGGCAAACATACATGATATTTCTGTATGTATAGATGACATTTTATGCACTCCCCTAACGAAAAGACTTTGCTTTTCTCCAAAACCATTTTTACTGTGATTTTCTCGGTCAACTGCATACGAATTCCGCAGCAGTTTGTCCGGATATGACTGGATAACACCGGAAATATCCAGTATCCTTTGGGTAACTCAATCAAAGATATTGCAATATCCTTTGTGTTTTTGTATTCCAGATATAATCCACGGACTTTATTGTTTTGAATGTTTTTATCAGGGAACATTTAATTTTTGGTTGGAATCACTAATTGGTTCCACATGGAGACACCAGCTCTACACATTCATATTTTCTAGGGAGAAAGCTAGAGGAACTGCGGCAAACAAACATGATATTTCTGTTTGTATCGATGATATTTTATGCACTTGCATAAGGAAAAGGCCTTGCTTTTCTCCAAAACCATTTTTAGTCTGATTTTCTCAGCCCATTGCATACGAACTCCACACCAGTATGTCTGGATATGACTGGAAGAAACCAGTCATATCCGGTTGTGTTTTGGCTAACTCAATCTGAAATATTGTGAAAGCCTCTGTGTTTGTTTATTCCTGATATTATCCACGGACTTTATTGTTTTGAATGTTTTTTATCAGGGAGCATTTAATTTAGTGCTTGGAATCACTACTTGGTTGCACATGGAGACACCAGCTCTACACATTCGTATTTTCTAGGGAGAAAACTAGAGAAACTGCGACAAACAAACATGATATTTCTGTTTGTATCAAAGATATTTTATGCATTTGCCTAACGAAAAGACTTTGCTTTTCTCCAAAACCATTTGTACTGTGATTTTCTCGGTCCATTGCATACGAATTCCACACCACTTTGTCCGGATGTGACTGGATGAAACCAGAAATATCCGGTTGTGTTTTGTCTAACTCAATCCGAAATATTGTGAAAGACACACTGTTTGTGTTTTTTGGATATTATCAATGGACTTTATTGTTTTGAATGTTTTTATCAAGGATCATTTAATTTTGTACCATTGAAACACTAATTGGTTCATCATGGGGACACCAGCTCTACACATTCGTATTTTCTAGGGAGAAAACTAGAGGAACTGCGGCAAACAAACATGACATTTCTGTTTGTATAGATGACATTTTATGCACTTGCCTAGCGAAAAGACTTTGCTTTTCTGCAAAACCACTTTTACTGTGATTTTCTCGGTCCATTGCATCTGAATTCTACACCAGTTTGTCCGGATATGAGTGGATGAATACAGAAATATCCGCTTGTGTTTTGACTAACTCAATCCGAAATATTGTGAAAGCCTCTGTGTTTGTGTTTTCTGGATATTATCCACGGACTTTATTGTTTTGAATGTTTTTATCAGGGAGCATTTAATTTTGTACTGTAGAAACACTAATTCATTCCTCATGGGAACACCAGCTCTACACATTCGTATTTTCTACGGAGAAAGCTAGAGGAACTGCGGCAAACAAACATGATATTCCTGGTTCTATAGATGACATTTTATGCACTTGCCTAACGAAAAGATTTTGCTTTTCTCCAAAACCATTTTTACTGTGATTTCCTCAGTTGATTGCAAACGAATTCCACACCAGTTTGTCCAGATATGACTAGATGAAACTGGAAATATCCGGTTGTGTTTTGGCTAACTCAATCCCACATATTGCTACAGCCTCTGTGTTTGTGTTTACTGGATATTATCAATGGACTTTATTGTTTCTAATGTTTTTTATCAGGTAACATTTTATTTTGAGCTTGGATACAGTAATTGGTTCCACATGGAGACACCCCAGCTCTACACATTCGTATTTTCTAGGGAGAAAGCTAGAGGAACTGCGGCAAACATACATGATATTTCTGTATGTATAGATGACATTTTTTGCACTACCCTAACGAAAATACTCTGCTTTTCTCAAAAACCATTTTTATTGTGATTTTCTCGGTCAACTGCATACGAATTCCACACCAGTTTTTCCGGATATGACTGGATGACAACGGAAATATTCGGTTTTGTTTTGACTAACTCAATCAAAGATATTGCAACATACTTTGTGTTTGTGTATTCCTGATATAATCCACGGACTTTATTGATTTGAATGTTTTTTATCAGGGAACATTGAATTTTTGTTTGGAATCACTAATTGGTTCCACATGGTGACACCAGCTCTAGGTATTCGTAATTTCTAGGGAGAAAGCTAGATGAACAGAGGCAAACAAACCTGATATTTCTCGTTGAGTCGATGACATTTTATGCACTTGCCTAACGAAAAGATTTTGCTTTTCTTCAAAACCATTTTTACTGTCATTTTCTCGGTCCATTGCATATGAATTCCACACCCGTTTGTCCGGATATGACAGGATGAAACCAGAAATATCCGGTTGTGTTTTGGCTTACTCAATCCCACATATTGCTACAGCCTCTGGGTTTGTTTATTCCTGATATTATCCACGGACTTCATTGTTTTGAATGTTTTTTTTCAGGTAACATTTTATTTTGAATGTGGAAACACTAATTGGTTCCACATGGAGAGATCAGCTTTACACATTCATATTTTCTATTGAGAAGGTTAGAGGAACTGTGGTAAACAAACATGATATTTCTGTTTGTATCGATGACATTTTATGCACTTGCCTAACGAAAAGACTTTGCTTTTCTCCAAAACCATTTTTACCGTGATTTTCTTGGTCCATTGCATCCGAATTCCACACCAGTTTGTCCGGACATGACTGGATGAAACCAGAAATCACTGGATTTTTTTTGGCTAACTCAATCCCAAATATTGCTACAGCCTCTGTGTTTGTATTTTCTGGATATTATTCACAGACTTTATTTTTGGGAATGTTTTTTATCGGGGAACATTTTATTTTGAGTTTGGATACAGCAGCTAGTTCCACAGGGAGACACCAGCTCTACGTATTCGTATATTCTGGGGAGAAAGCTAGAGGAACTGCAGCAAACAAACATGATATTTCTGTTTGTATAGATGACATTTTATGCACTTGCCTAATGTAAAGACTTTGCTTTTCTCCATCACCATTTTTACTGTGATTTCCTCAACCCATTTCATACCAATTCCACACCAGTTTGTCCGGATATGACTGGATGAAACCAGAAATATCCGGTTATGTTTTGGCTAACTCAATCCGAAATATTGCTACAGCCTCTGTGTTTGTGTTTTCTGGATATTATCGACGGACTTTATTGTTTCGAATGTTTTTATCAGGGAACATTTAATTTTGTACCGTTGCAACACTAATTGGTTCATCATGGGGACACCAGCTCTACACATTCCTATTTTATTGGGAGAAAGCTAGAGGAACTGCGGCAAACAAACATGATATTTCTGTTTGTATAGATGACATTTTATGCACTTGTCTAACAAAAGACTTTGCTTTTCTGCAAAAGCCTTTTTTACTATGAATTTTTTGCTTCATTGCATACGAATTCCACACCACTTTGCCAGGATATGACTGGATGACACCAGAAATATCCGGTTGTGTTTTGGCTAACTCACTCCGAAATATTGTGAAAGCCTCTGTGTTTGTGTATTCCTGATATAATCCACGGACTTTATTGTTTTGAATGTTTTTATCAAGGAACATAAAATTTTGCACCGTTGAAACACTAACTGGTTCATCATGGGGACACCATCTCTACATATCCGTATTTTCTAGGGAGAAAGCTACAGGAACTGCGGCAAACAAACATGATATTTCTGTTTGTATAGATGACATTTTATGCATTTGCCTAACGAAAAGACTGCTTTTCTCCAAAACCATTTTTACTTTGATTTTCTCGGTCCATTGCATCCGAATTCCAAACGACTTTTTCCAGATATTACTGGATGAAACCATAAATATCCGGTTGTGTTTTGGCTAACTCAATCTGAAATATTCTGAAAGCCTCTGTGGTTGTGTTTTCTGGATATTATCCACAGACTTTATTGTTTTGAATGTTTTTATCAGGGAGCATTTAATTTTGTACTGTAGAAACACTAATTCATTCATCATGGGAACACCAGCTCTACACATTTGTATTTTCTAGGGAGAAAGCTAGAGGAACTGCGGCAAACAAACATGATATTTCTGTTTGTATCGATGACATTTCATGCACATGCCAAACGAAAACACTTTGCTTTTCTCTAAAACCATTTTTACTCAGATTTTCTCAGCCCATTGCTTACGAATTCCAAAGAACTTTGTCGGGATATGACTGGATGAAACCACAAATATCCGGTTGTGTTTTGGCTAACTCAATCCAAAATATTTTGAAAGCCTCTATGTTTGTGTTTTCTGGATATTATCGACGGACTTTATTGTTTTGAATGTTTTTATCAGGGAACATTTAATTTGTGCTTGGAATCACTAAGTGGTTCCAAATGGAGACACCAGCTCTACACATTCATATTTTCTAGGGAGAAAGCTAGAGGAACTGCGGGAAACAAACCTGATATTTCTGTTTGTATCGATGACATTTTATGCACTTGCCTACTGAAATGACTTTGCTATTCTCCAAAACCATTCTTACTGTTATTTTCTCTGTGTATTGCATACGAATTCCACACCAGTTTGTCCAGATATGACTGGATGAAACGGGAAATATCCTATTTTGTTTTGGCTAACTCAATCCCAGATTTTGCTACAGCCTCTGTGTTTCTGTATTCCTGATATTATCCACAGACTTTACTGTTTTGAATGTTTTTATCAGGGAACATTTAATTTGTGCTTGGAATCACTAAGTGGTTCCAAATGGAGACACCAGCTCTACACATTCGTATTTTCTAGAGAAAAAGCTAGAGGAAATGTGGCAAACAAACATGATATTTCTGTTTCTATCGATGACATTTTATGCACATGCCTAACGAAAAGACTTTGCTTTTCTCCAAAACCATTTTTACTCTGATTTTCTCAGCCCATTGCATACGAATTCTACACCACTTTGTCCGGATATGACTGGATGAAACCAGAAATATCCGGTTGTGTTTTGGCTAACTCAATCTGAAATATTGTGAAAGCCTCTGTGTTTGTGTTTTCTGGATATTATCCACGGACTTTATAGTTTTGAAAGTTTTTATCAGGGAACATTTAATTTTGTACCGTTGAAACACTAATTGGTTCCACATGGAGACACCAGCTCTACACATTCGTATTTTCTAGGGAGAAAGCTAGAGGAACTGCGGCAAACATACATGATATTTCTGTATGTATAGATGACATTTTATGCACTCCCCTAACGAAAAGACTTTGCTTTTCTCCAAAACCATTTTTACTGTGATTTTCTCGGTCAACTGCATACGAATTCCGCAGCAGTTTGTCCGGATATGACTGGATAACACCGGAAATATCCAGTATCCTTTGGGTAACTCAATCAAAGATATTGCAATATCCTTTGTGTTTTTGTATTCCAGATATAATCCACGGACTTTATTGTTTTGAATGTTTTTATCAGGGAACATTTAATTTTTGGTTGGAATCACTAATTGGTTCCACATGGAGACACCAGCTCTACACATTCATATTTTCTAGGGAGAAAGCTAGAGGAACTGCGGCAAACAAACATGATATTTCTGTTTGTATCGATGATATTTTATGCACTTGCATAAGGAAAAGGCCTTGCTTTTCTCCAAAACCATTTTTAGTCTGATTTTCTCAGCCCATTGCATACGAACTCCACACCAGTATGTCTGGATATGACTGGAAGAAACCAGTCATATCCGGTTGTGTTTTGGCTAACTCAATCTGAAATATTGTGAAAGCCTCTGTGTTTGTTTATTCCTGATATTATCCACGGACTTTATTGTTTTGAATGTTTTTTATCAGGGAGCATTTAATTTAGTGCTTGGAATCACTACTTGGTTGCACATGGAGACACCAGCTCTACACATTCGTATTTTCTAGGGAGAAAACTAGAGAAACTGCGACAAACAAACATGATATTTCTGTTTGTATCAAAGATATTTTATGCATTTGCCTAACGAAAACACTTTGCTTTTCTCCAAAACCATTTGTACTGTGATTTTCTCGGTCCATTGCATACGAATTCCACACCACTTTGTCCGGATGTGACTGGATGAAACCAGAAATATCCGGTTGTGTTTTGTCTAACTCAATCCGAAATATTGTGAAAGACACACTGTTTGTGTTTTTTGGATATTATCAATGGACTTTATTGTTTTGAATGTTTTTATCAAGGATCATTTAATTTTGTACCATTGAAACACTAATTGGTTCATCATGGGGACACCAGCTCTACACATTCGTATTTTCTAGGGAGAAAACTAGAGGAACTGCGGCAAACAAACATGACATTTCTGTTTGTATAGATGACATTTTATGCACTTGCCTAGCGAAAAGACTTTGCTTTTCTGCAAAACCACTTTTACTGTGATTTTCTCGGTCCATTGCATCTGAATTCTACACCAGTTTGTCCGGATATGAGTGGATGAATACAGAAATATCCGCTTGTGTTTTGACTAACTCAATCCGAAATATTGTGAAAGCCTCTGTGTTTGTGTTTTCTGGATATTATCCACGGACTTTATTGTTTTGAATGTTTTTATCAGGGAGCATTTAATTTTGTACTGTAGAAACACTAATTCATTCCTCATGGGAACACCAGCTCTACACATTCGTATTTTCTACGGAGAAAGCTAGAGGAACTGCGGCAAACAAACATGATATTCCTGGTTCTATAGATGACATTTTATGCACTTGCCTAACGAAAAGATTTTGCTTTTCTCCAAAACCATTTTTACTGTGATTTCCTCAGTTGATTGCAAACGAATTCCACACCAGTTTGTCCAGATATGACTAGATGAAACTGGAAATATCCGGTTGTGTTTTGGCTAACTCAATCCCACATATTGCTACAGCCTCTGTGTTTGTGTTTACTGGATATTATCAATGGACTTTATTGTTTCTAATGTTTTTTATCAGGTAACATTTTATTTTGAGCTTGGATACAGTAATTGGTTCCACATGGAGACACCCCAGCTCTACACATTCGTATTTTCTAGGGAGAAAGCTAGAGGAACTGCGGCAAACATACATGATATTTCTGTATGTATAGATGACATTTTTTGCACTACCCTAACGAAAATACTCTGCTTTTCTCAAAAACCATTTTTATTGTGATTTTCTCGGTCAACTGCATACGAATTCCACACCAGTTTTTCCGGATATGACTGGATGACAACGGAAATATTCGGTTTTGTTTTGACTAACTCAATCAAAGATATTGCAACATACTTTGTGTTTGTGTATTCCTGATATAATCCACGGACTTTATTGATTTGAATGTTTTTTATCAGGGAACATTGAATTTTTGTTTGGAATCACTAATTGGTTCCACATGGTGACACCAGCTCTAGGTATTCGTAATTTCTAGGGAGAAAGCTAGATGAACAGAGGCAAACAAACCTGATATTTCTCGTTGAGTCGATGACATTTTATGCACTTGCCTAACGAAAAGATTTTGCTTTTCTTCAAAACCATTTTTACTGTCATTTTCTCGGTCCATTGCATATGAATTCCACACCCGTTTGTCCGGATATGACAGGATGAAACCAGAAATATCCGGTTGTGTTTTGGCTTACTCAATCCCACATATTGCTACAGCCTCTGGGTTTGTTTATTCCTGATATTATCCACGGACTTCATTGTTTTGAATGTTTTTTTTCAGGTAACATTTTATTTTGAATGTGGAAACACTAATTGGTTCCACATGGAGAGATCAGCTTTACACATTCATATTTTCTATTGAGAAGGTTAGAGGAACTGTGGTAAACAAACATGATATTTCTGTTTGTATCGATGACATTTTATGCACTTGCCTAACGAAAAGACTTTGCTTTTCTCCAAAACCATTTTTACCGTGATTTTCTTGGTCCATTGCATCCGAATTCCACACCAGTTTGTCCGGACATGACTGGATGAAACCAGAAATCACTGGATTTTTTTTGGCTAACTCAATCCCAAATATTGCTACAGCCTCTGTGTTTGTATTTTCTGGATATTATTCACAGACTTTATTTTTGGGAATGTTTTTTATCGGGGAACATTTTATTTTGAGTTTGGATACAGCAGCTAGTTCCACAGGGAGACACCAGCTCTACGTATTCGTATATTCTGGGGAGAAAGCTAGAGGAACTGCAGCAAACAAACATGATATTTCTGTTTGTATAGATGACATTTTATGCACTTGCCTAATGTAAAGACTTTGCTTTTCTCCATCACCATTTTTACTGTGATTTCCTCAACCCATTTCATACCAATTCCACACCAGTTTGTCCGGATATGACTGGATGAAACCAGAAATATCCGGTTATGTTTTGGCTAACTCAATCCGAAATATTGCTACAGCCTCTGTGTTTGTGTTTTCTGGATATTATCGACGGACTTTATTGTTTCGAATGTTTTTATCAGGGAACATTTAATTTTGTACCGTTGCAACACTAATTGGTTCATCATGGGGACACCAGCTCTACACATTCCTATTTTATTGGGAGAAAGCTAGAGGAACTGCGGCAAACAAACATGATATTTCTGTTTGTATAGATGACATTTTATGCACTTGTCTAACAAAAGACTTTGCTTTTCTGCAAAAGCCTTTTTTACTATGAATTTTTTGCTTCATTGCATACGAATTCCACACCACTTTGCCAGGATATGACTGGATGACACCAGAAATATCCGGTTGTGTTTTGGCTAACTCACTCCGAAATATTGTGAAAGCCTCTGTGTTTGTGTATTCCTGATATAATCCACGGACTTTATTGTTTTGAATGTTTTTATCAAGGAACATAAAATTTTGCACCGTTGAAACACTAACTGGTTCATCATGGGGACACCATCTCTACATATCCGTATTTTCTAGGGAGAAAGCTACAGGAACTGCGGCAAACAAACATGATATTTCTGTTTGTATAGATGACATTTTATGCATTTGCCTAACGAAAAGACTGCTTTTCTCCAAAACCATTTTTACTTTGATTTTCTCGGTCCATTGCATCCGAATTCCAAACGACTTTTTCCAGATATTACTGGATGAAACCATAAATATCCGGTTGTGTTTTGGCTAACTCAATCTGAAATATTCTGAAAGCCTCTGTGGTTGTGTTTTCTGGATATTATCCACAGACTTTATTGTTTTGAATGTTTTTATCAGGGAGCATTTAATTTTGTACTGTAGAAACACTAATTCATTCATCATGGGAACACCAGCTCTACACATTTGTATTTTCTAGGGAGAAAGCTAGAGGAACTGCGGCAAACAAACATGATATTTCTGTTTGTATCGATGACATTTTATGCACATGCCAAACGAAAACACTTTGCTTTTCTCTAAAACCATTTTTACTCAGATTTTCTCAGCCCATTGCTTACGAATTCCAAAGAACTTTGTCGGGATATGACTGGATGAAACCACAAATATCCAGTTGTGTTTTGGCTAACTCAATCCAAAATATTTTGAAAGCCTCTATGTTTGTGTTTTCTGGATATTATCCACGGACTTTATTGTTTTGAATGTTTTTATCAGGGAACATTTAATTTGTGCTTGGAATCACTAAGTGGTTCCAAATGGAGACACCAGCTCTACACATTCATATTTTCTAGGGAGAAAGCTAGAGGAACTGCGGGAAACAAACCTGATATTTCTGTTTGTATCGATGACATTTTATGCACTTGCCTACTGAAATGACTTTGCTATTCTCCAAAACCATTCTTACTGTTATTTTCTCTGTGCATTGCATACGAATTCCACACCAGTTTGTCCAGATATGACTGGATGAAACGGGAAATATCCTATTTTGTTTTGGCTAACTCAATCCCAGATTTTGCTACAGCCTCTGTGTTTCTGTATTCCTGATATTATCCACAGACTTTACTGTTTTGAATGTTTTTATCAGGGAACATTTAATTTGTGCTTGGAATCACTAAGTGGTTCCAAATGGAGACACCAGCTCTACACATTCGTATTTTCTAGAGAAAAAGCTAGAGGAAATGTGGCAAACAAACATGATATTTCTGTTTCTATCGATGACATTTTATGCACATGCCTAACGAAAAGACTTTGCTTTTCTCCAAAACCATTTTTACTCTGATTTTCTCAGCCCATTGCATACGAATTCTACACCACTTTGTCCGGATATGACTGGATGAAACCAGAAATATCCGGTTGTGTTTTGGCTAACTCAATCAGAAATATTGTGAAAGCCTCTGTGTTTGTGTTTTCTGGATATTATCCACGGACTTTATAGTTTTGAAAGTTTTTATCAGGGAACATTTAATTTTGTACCGTTGAAACACTAATTGGTTCCACATGGAGACACCAGCTCTACACTTTCGGATTTTCTAGGGAGAAAGCTAGAGGAACTGCGGCAAACATACATGATATTTCTGTATGTATAGATGACATTTTATGCACTCCCCTAACGAAAAGACTTTGCTTTTCTCCAAAACCATTTTTACTGTGATTTTCTCGGTCAACTGCATACGAATTCCGCAGCAGTTTGTCCGGATATGACTGGATAACACCGGAAATATCCAGTATCCTTTGGGTAACTCAATCAAAGATATTGCAATATCCTTTGTGTTTTTGTATTCCAGATATAATCCACGGACTTAATTGTTTTGAATGTTTTTATCAGGGAACATTTAATTTGTGCTTGGAATCACTAAGTGGTTCCACATGGAGACACCAGCTCTACACATTCATATTTTCTAGGGAGAAAGCTAGAGGAACTGCGGCAAACAAACATGATATTTCTGTTTGTATCGATGATATTTTATGCACTTGCATAAGGAAAAGGCCTTGCTTTTCTCCAAAACCATTTTTAGTCTGATTTTCTCAGCCCATTGCATACGAACTCCACACCAGTATGTCTGGATATGACTGGAAGAAACCAGTCATATCCGGTTGTGTTTTGGCTAACTCAATCTGAAATATTGTGAAAGCCTCTGTGTTTGTTTATTCCTGATATTATCCACGGACTTTATTGTTTTGAATGTTTTTTATCAGGGAGCATTTAATTTAGTGCTTGGAATCACTACTTGGTTGCACATGGAGACACCAGCTCTACACATTCGTATTTTCTAGGGAGAAAACTAGAGAAACTGCGACAAACAAACATGATATTTCTGTTTGTATCAAAGATATTTTATGCATTTGCCTAACGAAAACACTTTGCTTTTCTCCAAAACCATTTGTACTGTGATTTTCTCGGTCCATTGCATACGAATTCCACACCACTTTGTCCGGATGTGACTGGATGAAACCAGAAATATCCGGTTGTGTTTTGTCTAACTCAATCCGAAATATTGTGAAAGACACACTGTTTGTGTTTTTTGGATATTATCAATGGACTTTATTGTTTTGAATGTTTTTATCAAGGATCATTTAATTTTGTACCATTGAAACACTAATTGGTTCATCATGGGGACACCAGCTCTACACATTCGTATTTTCTAGGGAGAAAACTAGAGGAACTGCGGCAAACAAACATGACATTTCTGTTCGTATAGATGACATTTTATGCACTTGCCTAGCGAAAAGACTTTGCTTTTCTGCAAAACCATTTTTACTGTGATTTTCTCGGTCCATTGCATCTGAATTCTACACCAGTTTGTCCGGATATGAGTGGATGAATACAGAAATATCCGGTTGTGTTTTGACTAACTCAATCCGAAATATTGTGAAAGCCTCTGTGTTTGTGTTTTCTGGATATTATCCACGGACTTTATTGTTTTGAATGTTTTTATCAGGGAGCATTTAATTTTGTACTGTAGAAACACTAATTCATTCCTCATGGGAACACCAGCTCTGCACATTCGTATTTTCTACGGAGAAAACTAGAGGAACTGCGGCAAACAAACATGATATTCCTGTTTCTATAGATGACATTTTATGCACTTGCCTAACGAAAAGATTTTGCTTTTCTCCAAAACCATTTTTACTGTGATTTCCTCAGTTGATTGCAAACGAATTCCACACCAGTTTGTCCAGATATGACTAGATGAAACTGGAAATATCCGGTTGTGTTTTGGCTAACTCAATCCCAGATATTGCTACAGCCTCTGTGTTTGTGTTTACTGGATATTATCAATGGACTTTATTGTTTCTAATGTTTTTTATCAGGTAACATTTTATTTTGAGCTTGGATACAGTAATTGGTTCCACATGGAGACACCCCAGCTCTACACATTCGTATTTTCTAGGGAGAAAGCTAGAGGAACTGCGGCAAACATACATGATATTTCTGTATGTATAGATGACATTTTTTGCACTACCCTAACGAAAATACTCTGCTTTTCTCAAAAACCATTTTTATTGTGATTTTCTCGGTCAACTGCATACGAAATCCACACCAGTTTTTCCGGATATGACTGGATGACAACGGAAATATTCGGTTTTGTTTTGACTAACTCAATCAAATATATTGCAACATACTTTGTGTTTGTGTATTCCTGATATAATCCACGGACTTTATTGTTTTGAATGTTTTTTATCAGGGAACATTGAATTTTTGTTTGGAATCACTAATTGGTTCCACATGGTGACACCAGCTCTAGGTATTCGTAATTTCTAGGGAGAAAGCTAGATGAACAGAGGCAAACAAACATGATATTTCTCGTTGAGTCGATGACATTTTATGCACTTGCCTAACGAAAAGATTTTGCTTTTCTTCAAAACCATTTTTACTGTCATTTTCTCGGTCCATTGCATACGAATTCCACACCCGTTTGTCCGGATATGACAGGATGAAACCAGAAATATCCGGTTGTGTTTTGGCTTACTCAATCCCACATATTGCTACAGCCTCTGGGTTTGTTTATTCCTGATATTATCCACGGACTTCATTGTTTTGAATGTTTTTTTTCAGGTAACATTTTATTTTGAATATGGAAACACTAAATGGTTCCACATGGAGAGATCAGCTTTACACATTCATATTTTCTATTGAGAAGGTTAGAGGAACTGTGGTAAACAAACCGATATTTCTGTTTGTATCGATGACATTTTATGCACTTGCCTAACGAAAAGACTTTGCTTTTCTCCAAAACCATTTTTACTGTGATTTTCTTGGTCCATTGCATCCGAATTCCACACCAGTTTGTCCGGACATGACTGGATGAAACCAGAAATCACTGGATTTTTTTTGGCTAACTCAATCCCAAATATTGCTACAGCCTCTGTGTTTGTATTTTCTGGATATTATTCACAGACTTTATTTTTGGGAATGTTTTTTATCGGGGAACATTTTATTTTGAGTTTGGATACAGCAGCTAGTTCCACAGGGAGACACCAGCTCTACGTATTCGTATTTTCTGGGGAGAAAGCTAGAGGAACTGCAGCAAACAAACATGATATTTCTGTTTGTATAGATGACATTTTATGCACTTGCCTAATGTAAAGACTTTGCTTTTCTCCATCACCATTTTTACTGTGATTTCCTCAACCCATTTCATACCAATTCCACACCAGTTTGTCCGGATATGACTGGATGAAACCAGAAATATCCGGTTATGTTTTGGCTAACTCAATCCGAAATATTGCTACAGCCTCTGTGTTTGTGTTTTCTGGATATTATCGACGGACTTTATTGTTTCGAATGTTTTTATCAGGGAACATTTAATTTTGTACCGTTGCAACACTAATTGGTTCATCATGGGGACACCAGCTCTACACATTCCTATTTTATTGGGAGAAAGCTAGAGGAACTGCGGCAAACAAACATGATATTTCTGTTTGTATAGATGACATTTTATGCACTTGTCTAGCAAAAGACTTTGCTTTTCTGCAAAAGCCTTTTTTACTATGAATTTTTTGCTTCATTGCATACGAATTCCACACCACTTTGCCAGGATATGACTGGATGACACCAGAAATATCCGGTTGTGTTTTGGCTAACTCACTCCGAAATATTGTGAAAGCCTCTGTGTTTGTGTATTCCTGATATAATCCACGGACTTTATTGTTTTGAATGTTTTTATCAAGGAACATAAAATTTTGCACCGTTGAAACACTAACTGGTTCATCATGGGGACACCATCTCTACATAGCCGTATTTTCTAGGGAGAAAGCTACAGGAACTGTGGCAAACAAACATGATATTTCTGTTTGTATAGATGACTGCTTTTCTCCAAAACCATTTTTACTTTGATTTTCTCGGTTCATTGCATCCGAATTCCAAAGGACTTTTTCCAGATATTACTGGATGAAACCATAAATATCCGGTTGTGTTTTGGCTAACTCAATCTGAAATATTCTGAAAGCCTCTGTGGTTGTGTTTTCTGGATATTATCCACAGACTTTATTGTTTTGAATGTTTTTATCAGGGAGCATTTAATTTTGTACTGTAGAAACACTAATTCATTCATCATGGGAACACCAGCTCAACACATTTGTATTTTCTAGGGAGAAAGCTAGAGGAACTGCGGCAAACAAACATGATATTTCTGTTTGTATCGATGACATTTTATGCACATGCCAAACGAAAACACTTTGCTTTTCTCTAAAACCATTTTTACTCAGATTTTCTCAGCCCATTGCTTACGAATTCCAAAGAACTTTGTCGGGATATGACTGGATGAAACCAGAAATATCCGGTTGTGTTTTGGCTAACTCAATCCAAAATATTTTGAAAGCCTCTATGTTTGTGTTTTCTGGATATTATCCACGGACTTTATTGTTTTGAATGTTTTTATCAGGGAACATTTAATTTGTGCTTGGAATCACTAAGTGGTTCCAAATGGAGACACCAGCTCTACACATTCGTATTTTCTAGAGAAAAAGCTAGAGGAACTGCGGCAAACAAACATGATATTTCTGTTTGTATTGATGATATTTTATGCACTTGCATAAGGAAAAGGCCTTGCTTTTCTCCAAAACCATTTTTAGTCTGATTTTCTCAGCCCATTGCATACGAACTCCACACCAGTATGTCCGGATATGACTGGAAGAAACCAGTCATATCCGGTTGTGTTTTGGCTAACTCAATCTGAAATATTGTGAAAGCCTCTGTGTTTGTTTATTCCTGATATTATCCACGGACTTTATTGTTTTGAATGTTTTTTATCAGGGAGCATTTAATTTAGTGCTTGGAATCACTACTTGGTTGCACATGGAGACACCAGCTCTACACATTCGTATTTTCTAGGGAGAAAACTAGAGAAACTGCGACAAACAAACATGATATTTCTGTTTGTATCAAAGATATTTTATGCATTTGCCTAACGAAAAGACTTTGCTTTTCTCCAAAACCATTTGTACTGTGATTTTCTCGGTCCATTGCATACGAATTCCACACCACTTTGTCCGGATGTGACTGGATGAAACCAGAAATATCCGGTTGTGTTTTGGCTAACTCAATCTGAAATATTGTGAAAGCCTCTGTGTTTGTGTTTTCTGGATATTATCCACGGACTTTATAGTTTTGAAAGTTTTTATCAAGGATCATTTAATTTTGTACCGTTGAAACACTAATTGGTTCCACATGGAGACACCAGCTCTACACTTTCGTATTTTCTAGGGAGAAAACTAGAGGAACTGCGGCAAACAAACATGACATTTCTGTTTGTATAGATGACATTTTATGCACTTGCCTAGCGAAAAGACTTTGCTTTTCTGCAAAACCATTTTTACTGTGATTTTCTTGGTCCATTGCATCTGAATTCTACACCAGTTTGTCCGGATATGAGTGGATGAATACAGAAATATCCGCTTGTGTTTTGACTAACTCAATCCGAAATATTGTGAAAGCCTCTGTGTTTGTGTTTTCTGGATATTATCCACGGACTTTATTGTTTTGAATGTTTTTATCAGGGAGCATTTAATTTTGTACTGTAGAAACACTAATTCATTCCTCATGGGAACACCAGCTCTACACATTCGTATATTCTACGGAGAAAACTAGAGGAACTGCGGCAAACAAACATGATATTCCTGTTTCTATAGATGACATTTTATGCACTTGCCTAACGAAAAGATTTTGCTTTTCTCCAAAACCATTTTTACTGTGATTTCCTCAGTTGATTGCAAACGAATTCCACACCAGTTTGTCCAGATATGACTAGATGAAACTGGAAATATCCGGTTGTGTTTTGGCTAACTCAATCCCAGATATTGCTACAGCCTCTGTGTTTGTGTTTACTGGATATTATCAATGGACTTTATTGTTTCTAATGTTTTTTATCAGGTAACATTTTATTTTGAGCTTGGATACAGTAATTGGTTCCACATGGAGACACCCCAGCTCTACACATTCGTATTTTCTAGGGAGAAAGCTAGAGGAACTGCGGCAAACATACATGATATTTCTGTATGTATAGATGACATTTTTTGCACTACCCTAACGAAAATACTCTGCTTTTCTCAAAAACCATTTTTATTGTGATTTTCTCGGTCAACTGCATACGAAATCCACACCAGTTTTTCCGGATATGACTGGATGACAACGGAAATATTCGGTTTTGTTTTGACTAACTCAATCAAATATATTGCAACATACTTTGTGTTTGTGTATTCCTGATATAATCCACGGACTTTATTGTTTTGAATGTTTTTTATCAGGGAACATTGAATTTTTGTTTGGAATCACTAATTGGTTCCACATGGTGACACCAGCTCTAGGTATTCGTAATTTCTAGGGAGAAAGCTAGATGAACAGAGGCAAACAAACATGATATTTCTCTTTGAGTCGATGACATTTTATGCACTTGCCTAACGAAAAGATTTTGCTTTTCTTCAAAACCATTTTTACTGTCATTTTCTCGGTCCATTGCATACGAATTCCACACCCGTTTGTCCGGATATGACAGGATGAAACCAGAAATATCCGGTTGTGTTTTGGCTTACTCAATCCCACATATTGCTACAGCCTCTGGGTTTGTTTATTCCTGATATTATCCACGGACTTCATTGTTTTGAATGTTTTTTTTCAGGTAACATTTTATTTTGAATATGGAAACACTAAATGGTTCCACATGGAGAGATCAGCTTTACACATTCATATTTTCTATTGAGAAGGTTAGAGGAACTGTGGTAAACAAACATATTTCTGTTTGTATCGATGACATTTTATGCACTTGCCTAACGAAAAGACTTTGCTTTTCTCCAAAACCATTTTTACTGTGATTTTCTTGGTCCATTGCATCCGAATTCCACACCAGTTTGTCCGGACATGACTGGATGAAACCAGAAATCACTGGATTTTTTTTGGCTAACTCAATCCCAAATATTGCTACAGCCTCTGTGTTTGTATTTTCTGGATATTATTCACAGACTTTATTTTTGGGAATGTTTTTTATCGGGGAACATTTTATTTTGAGTTTGGATACAGCAGCTAGTTCCACAGGGAGACACCAGCTCTACGTATTCGTATTTTCTGGGGAGAAAGCTAGAGGAACTGCAGCAAACAAACATGATATTTCTGTTTGTATAGATGACATTTTATGCACTTGCCTAATGTAAAGACTTTGCTTTTCTCCATCACCATTTTTACTGTGATTTCCTCAACCCATTTCATACCAATTCCACACCAGTTTGTCCGGATATGACTGGATGAAACCAGAAATATCCGGTTATGTTTTGGCTAACTCAATCCGAAATATTGCTACAGCCTCTGTGTTTGTGTTTTCTGGATATTATCGACGGACTTTATTGTTTCGAATGTTTTTATCAGGGAACATTTAATTTTGTACCGTTGCAACACTAATTGGTTCATCATGGGGACACCAGCTCTACACATTCCTATTTTATTGGGAGAAAGCTAGAGGAACTGCGGCAAACAAACATGATATTTCTGTTTGTATAGATGACATTTTATGCACTTGTCTAGCAAAAGACTTTGCTTTTCTGCAAAAGCCTTTTTTACTATGAATTTTTTGCTTCATTGCATACGAATTCCACACCACTTTGCCAGGATATGACTGGATGACACCAGAAATATCCGGTTGTGTTTTGGCTAACTCACTCCGAAATATTGTGAAAGCCTCTGTGTTTGTGTATTCCTGATATAATCCACGGACTTTATTGTTTTGAATGTTTTTATCAAGGAACATAAAATTTTGCACCGTTGAAACACTAACTGGTTCATCATGGGGACACCATCTCTACATAGCCGTATTTTCTAGGGAGAAAGCTACAGGAACTGTGGCAAACAAACATGATATTTCTGTTTGTATAGATGACATTTTATGCACTTGCCTAACGAAAAGACTGCTTTTCTCCAAAACCATTTTTACTTTGATTTTCTCGGTTCATTGCATCCGAATTCCAAAGGACTTTTTCCAGATATTACTGGATGAAACCATAAATATCCGGTTGTGTTTTGGCTAACTCAATCTGAAATATTCTGAAAGCCTCTGTGGTTGTGTTTTCTGGATATTATCCACAGACTTTATTGTTTTGAATGTTTTTATCAGGGAGCATTTAATTTTGTACTGTAGAAACACTAATTCATTCATCATGGGAACACCAGCTCTACACATTTGTATTTTCTAGGGAGAAAGCTAGAGGAACTGCGGCAAACAAACATGATATTTCTGTTTGTATCGATGACATTTTATGCACATGCCAAACGAAAACACTTTGCTTTTCTCTAAAACCATTTTTACTCAGATTTTCTCAGCCCATTGCTTACGAATTCCAAAGAACTTTGTCGGGATATGACTGGATGAAACCAGAAATATCCGGTTGTGTTTTGGCTAACTCAATCCAAAATATTTTGAAAGCCTCTATGTTTGTGTTTTCTGGATATTATCCACGGACTTTATTGTTTTGAATGTTTTTATCAGGGAACATTTAATTTGTGCTTGGAATCACTAAGTGGTTCCAAATGGAGACACCAGCTCTACACATTCGTATTTTCTAGAGAAAAAGCTAGAGGAACTGCGGCAAACAAACATGATATTTCTGTTTGTATTGATGATATTTTATGCACTTGCATAAGGAAAAGGCCTTGCTTTTCTCCAAAACCATTTTTAGTCTGATTTTCTCAGCCCATTGCATACGAACTCCACACCAGTATGTCCGGATATGACTGGAAGAAACCAGTCATATCCGGTTGTGTTTTGGCTAACTCAATCTGAAATATTGTGAAAGCCTCTGTGTTTGTTTATTCCTGATATTATCCACGGACTTTATTGTTTTGAATGTTTTTTATCAGGGAGCATTTAATTTAGTGCTTGGAATCACTACTTGGTTGCACATGGAGACACCAGCTCTACACATTCGTATTTTCTAGGGAGAAAACTAGAGAAACTGCGACAAACAAACATGATATTTCTGTTTGTATCAAAGATATTTTATGCATTTGCCTAACGAAAACACTTTGCTTTTCTCCAAAACCATTTGTACTGTGATTTTCTCGGTCCATTGCATACGAATTCCACACCACTTTGTCCGGATGTGACTGGATGAAACCAGAAATATCCGGTTGTGTTTTGGCTAACTCAATCTGAAATATTGTGAAAGCCTCTGTGTTTGTGTTTTCTGGATATTATCCACGGACTTTATAGTTTTGAAAGTTTTTATCAAGGATCATTTAATTTTGTACCGTTGAAACACTAATTGGTTCCACATGGAGACACCAGCTCTACACTTTCGTATTTTCTAGGGAGAAAACTAGAGGAACTGCGGCAAACAAACATGACATTTCTGTTTGTATAGATGACATTTTATGCACTTGCCTAGCGAAAAGACTTTGCTTTTCTGCAAAACCATTTTTACTGTGATTTTCTCGGTCCATTGCATCTGAATTCTACACCAGTTTGTCCGGATATGAGTGGATGAATACAGAAATATCCGGTTGTGTTTTGACTAACTCAATCCGAAATATTGTGAAAGCCTCTGTGTTTGTGTTTTCTGGATATTATCCACGGACTTTATTGTTTTGAATGTTTTTATCAGGGAGCATTTAATTTTGTACTGTAGAAACACTAATTCATTCCTCATGGGAACACCAGCTCTACACATTCGTATTTTCTACGGAGAAAGCTAGAGGAACTGCGGCAAACAAACATGATATTCCTGTTTCTATAGATGACATTTTATGCACTTGCCTAACGAAAAGATTTTGCTTTTCTCCAAAACCATTTTTACTGTGATTTCCTCAGTTGATTGCAAACGAATTCCACACCAGTTTGTCCAGATATGACTAGATGAAACTGGAAATATCCGGTTGTGTTTTGGCTAACTCAATCCCAGATATTGCTACAGCCTCTGTGTTTGTGTTTACTGGATATTATCAATGGACTTTATTGTTTCTAATGTTTTTTATCAGGTAACATTTTATTTTGAGCTTGGATACAGTAATTGGTTCCACATGGAGACACCCCAGCTCTATACATTCGTATTTTCTAGGGAGAAAGCTAGAGGAACTGCGGCAAACATACATGATATTTCTGTATGTATAGATGACATTTTTTGCACTACCCTAACGAAAATACTCTGCTTTTCTCAAAAACCATTTTTATTGTGATTTTCTCGGTCAACTGCATACGAATTCCACACCAGTTTTTCCGGATATGACTGGATGACAACGGAAATATTCGGTTTTGTTTTGACTAACTCAATCAAAGATATTGCAACATACTTTGTGTTTGTGTATTCCTGATATAATCCACGGACTTTATTGTTTTGAATGTTTTTTATCAGGGAACATTGAATTTTTGTTTGGAATCACTAATTGGTTCCACATGGTGACACCAGCTCTAGGTATTCGTAATTTCTAGGGAGAAAGCTAGATGAACAGAGGCAAACAAACCTGATATTTCTCGTTGAGTCGATGACATTTTATGCACTTGCCTAACGAAAAGATTTTGCTTTTCTTCAAAACCATTTTTACTGTCATTTTCTCGGTCCATTGCATACGAATTCCACACCCGTTTGTCCGGATATGACAGGATGAAACCAGAAATATCCGGTTGTGTTTTGGCTTACTCAATCCCACATATTGCTACAGCCTCTGGGTTTGTTTATTCCTGATATTATCCACGGACTTCATTGTTTTGAATGTTTTTTTTCAGGTAACATTTTATTTTGAATGTGGAAACACTAATTGGTTCCACATGGAGAGATCAGCTTTACACATTCATATTTTCTATTGAGAAGGTTAGAGGAACTGTGGTAAACAAACATGATATTTCTGTTTGTATCGATGACATTTTATGCACTTGCCTAACGAAAAGACTTTGCTTTTCTCCAAAACCATTTTTACCGTGATTTTCTTGGTCCATTGCATCCGAATTCCACACCAGTTTGTCCGGACATGACTGGATGAAACCAGAAATCACTGGATTTTTTTTGGCTAACTCAATCCCAAATATTGCTACAGCCTCTGTGTTTGTATTTTCTGGATATTATTCACAGACTTTATTTTTGGGAATGTTTTTTATCGGGGAACATTTTATTTTGAGTTTGGATACAGCAGCTAGTTCCACAGGGAGACACCAGCTCTACGTATTCGTATTTTCTGGGGAGAAAGCTAGAGGAACTGCAGCAAACAAACATGATATTTCTGTTTGTATAGATGACATTTTATGCACTTGCCTAATGTAAAGACTTTGCTTTTCTCCATCACCATTTTTACTGTGATTTCCTCAACCCATTTCATACCAATTCCACACCAGTTTGTCCGGATATGACTGGATGAAACCAGAAATATCCGGTTATGTTTTGGCTAACTCAATCCGAAATATTGCTACAGCCTCTGTGTTTGTGTTTTCTGGATATTATCGACGGACTTTATTGTTTCGAATGTTTTTATCAGGGAACATTTAATTTTGTACCGTTGCAACACTAATTGGTTCATCATGGGGACACCAGCTCTACACATTCCTATTTTATTGGGAGAAAGCTAGAGGAACTGCGGCAAACAAACATGATATTTCTGTTTGTATAGATGACATTTTATGCACTTGTCTAGCAAAAGACTTTGCTTTTCTGCAAAAGCCTTTTTTACTATGAATTTTTTGCTTCATTGCATACGAATTCCACACCACTTTGCCAGGATATGACTGGATGACACCAGAAATATCCGGTTGTGTTTTGGCTAACTCACTCCGAAATATTGTGAAAGCCTCTGTGTTTGTGTATTCCTGATATAATCCACGGACTTTATTGTTTTGAATGTTTTTATCAAGGAACATAAAATTTTGCACCGTTGAAACACTAACTGGTTCATCATGGGGACACCATCTCTACATAGCCGTATTTTCTAGGGAGAAAGCTACAGGAACTGTGGCAAACAAACATGATATTTCTGTTTGTATAGATGACATTTTATGCACTTGCCTAACGAAAAGACTGCTTTTCTCCAAAACCATTTTTACTTTGATTTTCTCGGTTCATTGCATCCGAATTCCAAAGGACTTTTTCCAGATATTACTGGATGAAACCATAAATATCCGGTTGTGTTTTGGCTAACTCAATCTGAAATATTCTGAAAGCCTCTGTGGTTGTGTTTTCTGGATATTATCCACAGACTTTATTGTTTTGAATGTTTTTATCAGGGAGCATTTAATTTTGTACTGTAGAAACACTAATTCATTCATCATGGGAACACCAGCTCTACACATTTGTATTTTCTAGGGAGAAAGCTAGAGGAACTGCGGCAAACAAACATGATATTTCTGTTTGTATCGATGACATTTTATGCACATGCCAAACGAAAACACTTTGCTTTTCTCTAAAACCATTTTTACTCAGATTTTCTCAGCCCATTGCTTACGAATTCCAAAGAACTTTGTCGGGATATGACTGGATGAAACCAGAAATATCCGGTTGTGTTTTGGCTAACTCAATCCAAAATATTTTGAAAGCCTCTATGTTTGTGTTTTCTGGATATTATCCACGGACTTTATTGTTTTGAATGTTTTTATCAGGGAACATTTAATTTGTGCTTGGAATCACTAAGTGGTTCCAAATGGAGACACCAGCTCTACACATTCGTATTTTCTAGAGAAAAAGCTAGAGGAACTGCGGCAAACAAACATGATATTTCTGTTTGTATTGATGATATTTTATGCACTTGCATAAGGAAAAGGCCTTGCTTTTCTCCAAAACCATTTTTAGTCTGATTTTCTCAGCCCATTGCATACGAACTCCACACCAGTATGTCCGGATATGACTGGAAGAAACCAGTCATATCCGGTTGTGTTTTGGCTAACTCAATCTGAAATATTGTGAAAGCCTCTGTGTTTGTTTATTCCTGATATTATCCACGGACTTTATTGTTTTGAATGTTTTTTATCAGGGAGCATTTAATTTAGTGCTTGGAATCACTACTTGGTTGCACATGGAGACACCAGCTCTACACATTCGTATTTTCTAGGGAGAAAACTAGAGAAACTGCGACAAACAAACATGATATTTCTGTTTGTATCAAAGATATTTTATGCATTTGCCTAACGAAAACACTTTGCTTTTCTCCAAAACCATTTGTACTGTGATTTTCTCGGTCCATTGCATACGAATTCCACACCACTTTGTCCGGATGTGACTGGATGAAACCAGAAATATCCGGTTGTGTTTTGGCTAACTCAATCTGAAATATTGTGAAAGCCTCTGTGTTTGTGTTTTCTGGATATTATCCACGGACTTTATAGTTTTGAAAGTTTTTATCAAGGATCATTTAATTTTGTACCGTTGAAACACTAATTGGTTCCACATGGAGACACCAGCTCTACACTTTCGTATTTTCTAGGGAGAAAACTAGAGGAACTGCGGCAAACAAACATGACATTTCTGTTTGTATAGATGACATTTTATGCACTTGCCTAGCGAAAAGACTTTGCTTTTCTGCAAAACCATTTTTACTGTGATTTTCTCGGTCCATTGCATCTGAATTCTACACCAGTTTGTCCGGATATGAGTGGATGAATACAGAAATATCCGGTTGTGTTTTGACTAACTCAATCCGAAATATTGTGAAAGCCTCTGTGTTTGTGTTTTCTGGATATTATCCACGGACTTTATTGTTTTGAATGTTTTTATCAGGGAGCATTTAATTTTGTACTGTAGAAACACTAATTCATTCCTCATGGGAACACCAGCTCTACACATTCGTATTTTCTACGGAGAAAGCTAGAGGAACTGCGGCAAACAAACATGATATTCCTGTTTCTATAGATGACATTTTATGCACTTGCCTAACGAAAAGATTTTGCTTTTCTCCAAAACCATTTTTACTGTGATTTCCTCAGTTGATTGCAAACGAATTCCACACCAGTTTGTCCAGATATGACTAGATGAAACTGGAAATATCCGGTTGTGTTTTGGCTAACTCAATCCCAGATATTGCTACAGCCTCTGTGTTTGTGTTTACTGGATATTATCAATGGACTTTATTGTTTCTAATGTTTTTTATCAGGTAACATTTTATTTTGAGCTTGGATACAGTAATTGGTTCCACATGGAGACACCCCAGCTCTATACATTCGTATTTTCTAGGGAGAAAGCTAGAGGAACTGCGGCAAACATACATGATATTTCTGTATGTATAGATGACATTTTTTGCACTACCCTAACGAAAATACTCTGCTTTTCTCAAAAACCATTTTTATTGTGATTTTCTCGGTCAACTGCATACGAATTCCACACCAGTTTTTCCGGATATGACTGGATGACAACGGAAATATTCGGTTTTGTTTTGACTAACTCAATCAAAGATATTGCAACATACTTTGTGTTTGTGTATTCCTGATATAATCCACGGACTTTATTGTTTTGAATGTTTTTTATCAGGGAACATTGAATTTTTGTTTGGAATCACTAATTGGTTCCACATGGTGACACCAGCTCTAGGTATTCGTAATTTCTAGGGAGAAAGCTAGATGAACAGAGGCAAACAAACCTGATATTTCTCGTTGAGTCGATGACATTTTATGCACTTGCCTAACGAAAAGATTTTGCTTTTCTTCAAAACCATTTTTACTGTCATTTTCTCGGTCCATTGCATACGAATTCCACACCCGTTTGTCCGGATATGACAGGATGAAACCAGAAATATCCGGTTGTGTTTTGGCTTACTCAATCCCACATATTGCTACAGCCTCTGGGTTTGTTTATTCCTGATATTATCCACGGACTTCATTGTTTTGAATGTTTTTTTTCAGGTAACATTTTATTTTGAATGTGGAAACACTAATTGGTTCCACATGGAGAGATCAGCTTTACACATTCATATTTTCTATTGAGAAGGTTAGAGGAACTGTGGTAAACAAACATGATATTTCTGTTTGTATCGATGACATTTTATGCACTTGCCTAACGAAAAGACTTTGCTTTTCTCCAAAACCATTTTTACCGTGATTTTCTTGGTCCATTGCATCCGAATTCCACACCAGTTTGTCCGGACATGACTGGATGAAACCAGAAATCACTGGATTTTTTTTGGCTAACTCAATCCCAAATATTGCTACAGCCTCTGTGTTTGTATTTTCTGGATATTATTCACAGACTTTATTTTTGGGAATGTTTTTTATCGGGGAACATTTTATTTTGAGTTTGGATACAGCAGCTAGTTCCACAGGGAGACACCAGCTCTACGTATTCGTATTTTCTGGGGAGAAAGCTAGAGGAACTGCAGCAAACAAACATGATATTTCTGTTTGTATAGATGACATTTTATGCACTTGCCTAATGTAAAGACTTTGCTTTTCTCCATCACCATTTTTACTGTGATTTCCTCAACCCATTTCATACCAATTCCACACCAGTTTGTCCGGATATGACTGGATGAAACCAGAAATATCCGGTTATGTTTTGGCTAACTCAATCCGAAATATTGCTACAGCCTCTGTGTTTGTGTTTTCTGGATATTATCGACGGACTTTATTGTTTCGAATGTTTTTATCAGGGAACATTTAATTTTGTACCGTTGCAACACTAATTGGTTCATCATGGGGACACCAGCTCTACACATTCCTATTTTATTGGGAGAAAGCTAGAGGAACTGCGGCAAACAAACATGATATTTCTGTTTGTATAGATGACATTTTATGCACTTGTCTAGCAAAAGACTTTGCTTTTCTGCAAAAGCCTTTTTTACTATGAATTTTTTGCTTCATTGCATACGAATTCCACACCACTTTGCCAGGATATGACTGGATGACACCAGAAATATCCGGTTGTGTTTTGGCTAACTCACTCCGAAATATTGTGAAAGCCTCTGTGTTTGTGTATTCCTGATATAATCCACGGACTTTATTGTTTTGAATGTTTTTATCAAGGAACATAAAATTTTGCACCGTTGAAACACTAACTGGTTCATCATGGGGACACCATCTCTACATATCCGTATTTTCTAGGGAGAAAGCTACAGGAACTGTGGCAAACAAACATGATATTTCTGTTTGTATAGATGACATTTTATGCACTTGCCTAACGAAAAGACTGCTTTTCTCCAAAACCATTTTTACTTTGATTTTCTCGGTCCATTGCATCCGAATTCCAAACGACTTTTTCCAGATATTACTGGATGAAACCATAAATATCCGGTTGTGTTTTGGCTAACTCAATCTGAAATATTCTGAAAGCCTCTGTGGTTGTGTTTTCTGGATATTATCCACAGACTTTATTGTTTTGAATGTTTTTATCAGGGAGCATTTAATTTTGTACTGTAGAAACACTAATTCATTCATCATGGGAACACCAGCTCTACACATTTGTATTTTCTAGGGAGAAAGCTAGAGGAACTGCAGCAAACAAACATGATATTTCTGTTTGTATCGATGACATTTTATGCACATGCCAAACGAAAACACTTTGCTTTTCTCTAAAACCATTTTTACTCAGATTTTCTCAGCCCATTGCTTACGAATTCCAAAGAACTTTGTCGGGATATGACTGGATGAAACCACAAATATCCAGTTGTGTTTTGGCTAACTCAATCCAAAATATTTTGAAAGCCTCTATGTTTGTGTTTTCTGGATATTATCCACGGACTTTATTGTTTTGAATGTTTTTATCAGGGAACATTTAATTTGTGCTTGGAATCACTAAGTGGTTCCAAATGGAGACACCAGCTCTACACATTCATATTTTCTAGGGAGGAAGCTAGAGGAACTGCGGGAAACAAACCTGATATTTCTGTTTGTATCGATGACATTTTATGCACTTGCCTACTGAAATGACTTTGCTATTCTCCAAAACCATTCTTACTGTTATTTTCTCTGTGTATTGCATACGAATTCCACACCAGTTTGTCCAGATATGACTGGATGAAACGGGAAATATCCTATTTTGTTTTGGCTAACTCAATCCCAGATTTTGCTACAGCCTCTGTGTTTCTGTATTCCTAATATTATCCACAGACTTTACAGTTTTGAATGTTTTTATCAGGGAACATTTAATTTGTGCTTGGAATCACTATGTGGTTCCAAATGGAGACACCAGCTCTACACATTCGTATTTTCTAGAGAAAAAGCTAGAGGAAATGTGGCAAACAAACATGATATTTCTGTTTCTATCGATGACATTTTATGCACATGCCTAACGAAAAGACTTTGCTTTTCTCCAAAACCATTTTTACTCTGATTTTCTCAGCCCATTGCATACGAATTCTACACCACTTTGTCCGGATATGACTGGATGAAACCAGAAATATCCGGTTGTGTTTTGGCTAACTCAATCTGAAATATTGTGAAAGCCTCTGTGTTTGTGTTTTCTGGATATTATCCACGGACTTTATAGTTTTGAAAGTTTTTATCAGGGAACATTTAATTTTGTACCGTTGAAACACTAATTGGTTCCACATGGAGACACCAGCTCTACACTTTCGTATTTTCTAGGGAGAAAGCTAGAGGAACTGCGGCAAACATACATGATATTTCTGTATGTATAGATGACATTTTATGCACTCCCCTAACGAAAAGACTTTGCTTTTCTCCAAAACCATTTTTACTGTGATTTTCTCGGTCAACTGCATACGAATTCCGCAGCAGTTTGTCCGGATATGACTGGATAACACCGGAAATATCCAGTATCCTTTGGGTAACTCAATCAAAGATATTGCAATATCCTTTGTGTTTTTGTATTCCAGATATAATCCACGGACTTTATTGTTTTGAATGTTTTTATCAGGGAACATTTAATTTTTGGTTGGAATCACTAATTGGTTCCACATGGAGACACCAGCTCTACACATTCATATTTTCTAGGGAGAAAGCTAGAGGAACTGCGGCAAACAAACATGATATTTCTGTTTGTATTGATGATATTTTATGCACTTGCATAAGGAAAAGGCCTTGCTTTTCTCCAAAACCATTTTTAGTCTGATTTTCTCAGCCCATTGCATACGAACTCCACACCAGTATGTCCGGATATGACTGGAAGAAACCACTCATATCCGGTTGTGTTTTGGCTAACTCATTCTGAAATATTGTGAAAGCCTCTGTGTTTGTTTATTCCTGATATTATCCACGGACTTTATTGTTTTGAATGTTTTTTATCAGGGAGCATTTAATTTAGTGCTTGGAATCACTACTTGGTTGCACATGGAGACACCAGCTCTACACATTCGTATTTTCTAGGGAGAAAACTAGAGAAACTGCGACAAACAAACATGATATTTCTGTTTGTATCAAAGATATTTTATGCATTTGCCTAACGAAAAGACTTTGCTTTTCTCCAAAACCATTTGTACTGTGATTTTCTTGGTCCATTGCATACGAATTCCACACCACTTTGTCCGGATGTGACTGGATGAAACCAGAAATATCCGGTTGTGTTTTGTCTAACTCAATCCGAAATATTGTGAAAGACACACTGTTTGTGTTTCTTGGATATTATCAATGGACTTTATTGTTTTGAATGTTTTTATCAAGGATCATTTAATTTTGTACCATTGAAACACTAATTGGTTCATCATGGGGACACCAGCTCTACACATTCGTATTTTCTAGGGAGAAAACTAGAGGAACTGCGGCAAACAAACATGACATTTCTGTTTGTATAGATGACATTTTATGCACTTGCCTAGCGAAAAGACTTTGCTTTTCTGCAAAACCATTTTTACTGTGATTTTCTCGGTCCATTGCATCTGAATTCTACACCAGTTTGTCCGGATATGAGTGGATGAATACAGAAATATCCGCTTGTGTTTTGACTAACTCAATCCGAAATATTGTGAAAGCCTCTGTGTTTGTGTTTTCTGGATATTATCCACGGACTTTATTGTTTTGAATGTTTTTATCAGGGAGCATTTAATTTTGTACTGTAGAAACACTAATTCATTCCTCATGGGAACACCAGCTCTACACATTCGTATTTTCTACGGAGAAAGCTAGAGGAACTGCGGCAAACAAACATGATATTCCTGTTTCTATAGATGACATTTTATGCACTTGCCTAACGAAAAGATTTTGCTTTTCTCCAAAACCATTTTTACTGTGATTTCCTCAGTTGATTGCAAACGAATTCCACACCAGTTTGTCCAGATATGACTAGATGAAACTGGAAATATCCGGTTGTGTTTTGGCTAACTCAATCCCAGATATTGCTACAGCCTCTGTGTTTGTGTTTACTGGATATTATCAATGGACTTTATTGTTTCTAATGTTTTTTATCAGGTAACATTTTATTTTGAGCTTGGATACAGTAATTGGTTCCACATGGAGACACCCCAGCTCTACACATTCGTATTTTCTAGGGAGAAAGCTAGAGGAACTGCGGCAAACATACATGATATTTCTGTATGTATAGATGACATTTTTTGCACTACCCTAACGAAAATACTCTGCTTTTCTCAAAAACCATTTTTATTGTGATTTTCTCGGTCAACTGCATACGAATTCCACACCAGTTTTTCCGGATATGACTGGATGGCAACGGAAATATTCGGTTTTGTTTTGACTAACTCAATCAAAGATATTGCAACATACTTTGTGTTTGTGTATTCCTGATATAATCCACGGACTTTATTGTTTTGAATGTTTTTTATCAGGGAACATTGAATTTTTGTTTGGAATCACTAATTGGTTCCACATGGTGACACCAGCTCTAGGTATTCGTAATTTCTAGGGAGAAAGCTAGATGAACAGAGGCAAACAAACCTGATATTTCTCGTTGAGTCGATGACATTTTATGCACTTGCCTAACGAAAAGATTTTGCTTTTCTTCAAAACCATTTTTACTGTCATTTTCTCGGTCCATTGCATACGAATTCCACACCCGTTTGTCCGGATATGACAGGATGAAACCAGAAATATCCGGTTGTGTTTTGGCTTACTCAATCCCACATATTGCTACAGCCTCTGGGTTTGTTTATTCCTGATATTATCCACGGACTTCATTGTTTTGAATGTTTTTTTTCAGGTAACATTTTATTTTGAATGTGGAAACACTAATTGGTTCCACATGGAGAGATCAGCTTTACACATTCATATTTTCTATTGAGAAGGTTAGAGGAACTGTGGTAAACAAACATGATATTTCTGTTTGTATCGATGACATTTTATGCACTTGCCTAACGAAAAGACTTTGCTTTTCTCCAAAACCATTTTTACCGTGATTTTCTTGGTCCATTGCATCCGAATTCCACACCAGTTTGTCCGGACATGACTGGATGAAACCAGAAATCACTGGATTTTTTTTTGGCTAACTCAATCCCAAATATTGCTACAGCCTCTGTGTTTGTATTTTCTGGATATTATTCACAGACTTTATTTTTGGGAATGTTTTTTATCGGGGAACATTTTATTTTGAGTTTGGATACAGCAGCTAGTTCCACAGGGAGACACCAGCTCTACGTATTCGTATTTTCTGGGGAGAAAGCTAGAGGAACTGCAGCAAACAAACATGATATTTCTGTTTGTATAGATGACATTTTATGCACTTGCCTAATGTAAAGACTTTGCTTTTCTCCATCACCATTTTTACTGTGATTTCCTCAACCCATTTCATACCAATTCCACACCAGTTTGTCCGGATATGACTGGATGAAACCAGAAATATCCGGTTATGTTTTGGCTAACTCAATCCGAAATATTGCTACAGCCTCTGTGTTTGTGTTTTCTGGATATTATCGACGGACTTTATTGTTTCGAATGTTTTTATCAGGGAACATTTAATTTTGTACCGTTGCAACACTAATTGGTTCATCATGGGGACACCAGCTCTACACATTCCTATTTTATTGGGAGAAAGCTAGAGGAACTGCGGCAAACAAACATGATATTTCTGTTTGTATAGATGACATTTTATGCACTTGTCTAGCAAAAGACTTTGCTTTTCTGCAAAAGCCTTTTTTACTATGAATTTTTTGCTTCATTGCATACGAATTCCACACCACTTTGCCAGGATATGACTGGATGACACCAGAAATATCCGGTTGTGTTTTGGCTAACTCACTCCGAAATATTGTGAAAGCCTCTGTGTTTGTGTATTCCTGATATAATCCACGGACTTTATTGTTTTGAATGTTTTTATCAAGGAACATAAAATTTTGCACCGTTGAAACACTAACTGGTTCATCATGGGGACACCATCTCTACATATCCGTATTTTCTAGGGAGAAAGCTACAGGAACTGTGGCAAACAAACATGATATTTCTGTTTGTATAGATGACATTTTATGCACTTGCCTAACGAAAAGACTGCTTTTCTCCAAAACCATTTTTACTTTGATTTTCTCGGTCCATTGCATCCGAATTCCAAACGACTTTTTCCAGATATTACTGGATGAAACCATAAATATCCGGTTGTGTTTTGGCTAACTCAATCTGAAATATTCTGAAAGCCTCTGTGGTTGTGTTTTCTGGATATTATCCACAGACTTTATTGTTTTGAATGTTTTTATCAGGGAGCATTTAATTTTGTACTGTAGAAACACTAATTCATTCATCATGGGAACACCAGCTCTACACATTTGTATTTTCTAGGGAGAAAGCTAGAGGAACTGCGGCAAACAAACATGATATTTCTGTTTGTATCGATGACATTTTATGCACATGCCAAACGAAAACACTTTGCTTTTCTCTAAAACCATTTTTACTCAGATTTTCTCAGCCCATTGCTTACGAATTCCAAAGAACTTTGTCGGGATATGACTGGATGAAACCACAAATATCCAGTTGTGTTTTGGCTAACTCAATCCAAAATATTTTGAAAGCCTCTATGTTTGTGTTTTCTGGATATTATCCACGGACTTTATTGTTTTGAATGTTTTTATCAGGGAACATTTAATTTGTGCTTGGAATCACTAAGTGGTTCCAAATGGAGACACCAGCTCTACACATTCATATTTTCTAGGGAGAAAGCTAGAGGAACTGCGGGAAACAAACCTGATATTTCTGTTTGTATCGATGACATTTTATGCACTTGCCTACTGAAATGACTTTGCTATTCTCCAAAACCATTCTTACTGTTATTTTCTCTGTGTATTGCATACGAATTCCACACCAGTTTGTCCAGATATGACTGGATGAAACAGGAAATATCCTATTTTGTTTTGGCTAACTCAATCCCAGATTTTGCTACAGCCTCTGTGTTTCTGTATTCCTGATATTATCCACAGACTTTACTGTTTTGAATGTTTTTATCAGGGAACATTTAATTTGTGCTTGGAATCACTAAGTGGTTCCAAATGGAGACACCAGCTCTACACATTCGTATTTTCTAGAGAAAAAGCTAGAGGAAATGTGGCAAACAAACATGATATTTCTGTTTCTATCGATGACATTTTATGCACATGCCTAACGAAAAGACTTTGCTTTTCTCCAAAACCATTTTTACTCTGATTTTCTCAGCCCATTGCATACGAATTCTACACCACTTTGTCCGGATATGACTGGATGAAACCAGAAATATCCGGTTGTGTTTTGGCTAACTCAATCTGAAATATTGTGAAAGCCTCTGTGTTTGTGTTTTCTGGATATTATCCACGGACTTTATAGTTTTGAAAGTTTTTATCAGGGAACATTTAATTTTGTACCGTTGAAACACTAATTGGTTCCACATGGAGACACCAGCTCTACACTTTCGTATTTTCTAGGGAGAAAGCTAGAGGAACTGCGGCAAACATACATGATATTTCTGTATGTATAGATGACATTTTATGCACTCCCCTAACGAAAAGACTTTGCTTTTCTCCAAAACCATTTTTACTGTGATTTTCTCGGTCAACTGCATACGAATTCCGCAGCAGTTTGTCCGGATATGACTGGATAACACCGGAAATATCCAGTATCCTTTGGGTAACTCAATCAAAGATATTGCAATATCCTTTGTGTTTTTTATTCCAGATATAATCCACGGACTTTATTGTTTTGAATGTTTTTATCAGGGAACATTTAATTTTTGGTTGGAATCACTAATTGGTTCCACATGGAGACACCAGCTCTACACATTCATATTTTCTAGGGAGCAAGCTAGAGGAACTGCGGCAAACAAACATGATATTTCTGTTTGTATCGATGATATTTTATGCACTTGCATAAGTAAAAGGCCTTGCTTTTCTCCAAAACCATTTTTAGTCTGATTTTCTCAGCCCATTGCATACGAACTCCACACCAGTATGTCTGGATATGACTGGAAGAAACCAGTCATATCCGGTTGTGTTTTGGCTAACTCAATCTGAAATATTGTGAAAGCCTCTGTGTTTGTTTATTCCTGATATTATCCACGGACTTTATTGTTTTGAATGTTTTTTATCAGGGAGCATTTAATTTAGTGCTTGGAATCACTACTTGGTTGCACATGGAGACACCAGCTCTGCACATTCGTATTTTCTAGGGAGAAAACTAGAGAAACTGCGACAAACAAACATGATATTTCTGTTTGTATCAAAGATATTTTATGCATTTGCCTAACGAAAAGACTTTGCTTTTCTCCAAAACCATTTGTACTGTGATTTTCTTGGTCCATTGCATACGAATTCCACACCACTTTGTCCGGATGTGACTGGATGAAACCAGAAATATCCGGTTGTGTTTTGTCTAACTCAATCCAAAATATTGTGAAAGACACACTGTTTGTGTTTTTTGGATATTATCAATGGACTTTATTGTTTTGAATGTTTTTATCAAGGATCATTTAATTTTGTACCATTGAAACACTAATTGGTTCATCATGGGGATACCAGCTCTACACATTCGTATTTTCTAGGGAGAAAACTAGAGGAACTGCGGCAAACAAACATGACATTTCTGTTTGTATAGATGACATTTTATGCACTTGCCTAGCGAAAAGACTTTGCTTTTCTGCAAAACCATTTTTACTGTGATTTTCTCGGTCCATTGCATCTGAATTCTACACCAGTTTGTCCGGATATGAGTGGATGAATACAGAAATATCCGGTTGTGTTTTGACTAACTCAATCCGAAATATTGTGAAAGCCTCTGTGTTTGTGTTTTCTGGATATTATCCACGGACTTTATTGTTTTGAATGTTTTTATCAGGGAGCATTTAATTTTGTACTGTAGAAACACTAATTCATTCCTCATGGGAACACCAGCTCTACACATTCGTATTTTCTACGGAGAAAGCTAGAGGAACTGCGGCAAACAAACATGATATTCCTGTTTCTATAGATGACATTTTATGCACTTGCCTAACGAAAAGATTTTGCTTTTCTCCAAAACCATTTTTACTGTGATTTCCTCAGTTGATTGCAAACGAATTCCACACCAGTTTGTCCAGATATGACTAGATGAAACTGGAAATATCCGGTTGTGTTTTGGCTAACTCAATCCCAGATATTGCTACAGCCTCTGTGTTTGTGTTTACTGGATATTATCAATGGACTTTATTGTTTCTAATGTTTTTTATCAGGTAACATTTTATTTTGAGCTTGGATACAGTAATTGGTTCCACATGGAGACACCCCAGCTCTACACATTCGTATTTTCTAGGGAGAAAGCTAGAGGAACTGCGGCAAACATACATGATATTTCTGTATGTATAGATGACATTTTTTGCACTACCCTAACGAAAATACTCTGCTTTTCTCAAAAACCATTTTTATTGTGATTTTCTCGGTCAACTGCATACGAATTCCACACCAGTTTTTCCGGATATGACTGGATGACAACGGAAATATTCGGTTTTGTTTTGACTAACTCAATCAAAGATATTGCAACATACTTTGTGTTTGTGTATTCCTGATATAATCCACGGACTTTATTGTTTTGAATGTTTTTTATCAGGGAACATTGAATTTTTGTTTGGAATCACTAATTGGTTCCACATGGTGACACCAGCTCTAGGTATTCGTAATTTCTAGGGAGAAAGCTAGATGAACAGAGGCAAACAAACATGATATTTCTCTGAGTCGATGACATTTTATGCACTTGCCTAACGAAAAGATTTTGCTTTTCTTCAAAACCATTTTTACTGTCATTTTCTCGGTCCATTGCATACGAATTCCACACCCGTTTGTCCGGATATGACAGGATGAAACCAGAAATATCCGGTTGTGTTTTGACTTACTCAATCCCACATATTGCTACAGCCTCTGGGTTTGTTTATTCCTGATATTATCCACGGACTTCATTGTTTTGAATGTTTTTTTTCAGGTAACATTTTATTTTGAATGTGGAAACACTAATTGGTTCCACATGGAGAGATCAGCTTTACACATTCATATTTTCTATTGAGAAGGTTAGAGGAACTGTGGTAAACAAACATGATATTTCTGTTTGTATCGATGACATTTTATGCACTTGCCTAACGAAAAGACTTTGCTTTTCTCCAAAACCATTTTTACCATGATTTTCTTGGTCCATTGCATACGAATTCCACACCAGTTTGTCCGGACATGACTGGATGAAACCAGAAATCACTGGATTTTTTTTGGCTAACTCAATCCCAAATATTGCTACAGCCTCTGTGTTTGTATTTTCTGGATATTATTCACAGACTTTATTTTTGGGAATGTTTTTTATCGGGGAACATTTTATTTTGAGTTTGGATACAGCAGCTAGTTCCACAGGGAGACACCAGCTCTACGTATTCGTATTTTCTGGGGAGAAAGCTAGAGGAACTGCAGCAAACAAACATGATATTTCTGTTTGTATAGATGACATTTTATGCACTTGCCTAATGTAAAGACTTTGCTTTTCTCCATCACCATTTTTACTGTGATTTCCTCAACCCATTTCATACCAATTCCACACCAGTTTGTCCGGATATGACTGGATGAAACCAGAAATATCCGGTTATGTTTTGGCTAACTCAATCCGAAATATTGCTACAGCCTCTGTGTTTGTGTTTTCTGGATATTATCGACGGACTTTATTGTTTCGAATGTTTTTATCAGGGAACATTTAATTTTGTACCGTTGCAACACTAATTGGTTCATCATGGGGACACCAGCTCTACACATTCCTATTTTATTGGGAGAAAGCTAGAGGAACTGCGGCAAACAAACATGATATTTCTGTTTGTATAGATGACATTTTATGCACTTGTCTAGGAAAAGACTTTGCTTTTCTGCAAAAGCCTTTTTTACTATGAATTTTTTGCTTCATTGCATACGAATTCCACACCACTTTGCCAGGATATGACTGGATGACACCAGAAATATCCGGTTGTGTTTTGGCTAACTCACTCCGAAATATTGTGAAAGCCTCTGTGTTTGTGTATTCCTGATATAATCCACGGACTTTATTGTTTTGAATGTTTTTATCAAGGAACATAAAATTTTGCACCGTTGAAACACTAACTGGTTCATCATGGGGACACCATCTCTACATATCCGTATTTTCTAGGGAGAAAGCTACAGGAACTGTGGCAAACAAACATGATATTTCTGTTTGTATAGATGACATTTTATGCACTTGCCTAACGAAAAGACTGCTTTTCTCCAAAACCATTTTTACTTTGATTTTCTCGGTCCATTGCATCCGAATTCCAAACGACTTTTTCCAGATATTACTGGATGAAACCATAAATATCCGGTTGTGTTTTGGCTAACTCAATCTGAAATATTCTGAAAGCCTCTGTGGTTGTGTTTTCTGGATATTATCCACAGACTTTATTGTTTTGAATGTTTTTATCAGGGAGCATTTAATTTTGTACTGTAGAAACACTAATTCATTCATCATGGGAACACCAGCTCTACACATTTGTATTTTCTAGGGAGAAAGCTAGAGGAACTGCGGCAAACAAACATGATATTTCTGTTTGTATCGATGACATTTTATGCACATGCCAAACGAAAACACTTTGCTTTTCTCTAAAACCATTTTTACTCAGATTTTCTCAGCCCATTGCTTACGAATTCCAAAGAACTTTGTCGGGATATGACTGGATGAAACCACAAATATCCAGTTGTGTTTTGGCTAACTCAATCCAAAATATTTTGAAAGCCTCTATGTTTGTGTTTTCTGGATATTATCCACGGACTTTATTGTTTTGAATGTTTTTATCAGGGAACATTTAATTTGTGCTTGGAATCACTAAGTGGTTCCAAATGGAGACACCAGCTCTACACATTCATATTTTCTAGGGAGAAAGCTAGAGGAACTGCGGGAAACAAACCTGATATATCTGTTTGTATCGATGACATTTTATGCACTTGCCTACTGAAATGACTTTGCTATTCTCCAAAACCATTCTTACTGTTATTTTCTCTGTGTATTGCATACGAATTCCACACCAGTTTGTCCAGATATGACTGGATGAAACGGGAAATATCCTATTTTGTTTTGGCTAACTCAATCCCAGATTTTGCTACAGCCTCTGTGTTTCTGTATTCCTGATATTATCCACAGACTTTACTGTTTTGAATGTTTTTATCAGGGAACATTTAATTTGTGCTTGGAATCACTAAGTGGTTCCAAATGGAGACACCAGCTCTACACATTCGTATTTTCTAGAGAAAAAGCTAGAGGAAATGTGGCAAACAAACATGATATTTCTGTTTCTATCGATGACATTTTATGCACATGCCTAACGAAAAGACTTTGCTTTTCTCCAAAACCATTTTTACTCTGATTTTCTCAGCCCATTGCATACGAATTCTACACCACTTTGTCCGGATGTGACTGGATGAAACCAGAAATATCCGGTTGTGTTTTGGCTAACTCAATCTGAAATATTGTGAAAGCCTCTGTGTTTGTGTTTTCTGGATATTATCCACGGACTTTATAGTTTTGAAAGTTTTTATCAGGGAACATTTAATTTTGTACCGTTGAAACACTAATTGGTTCCACATGGAGACACCAGCTCTACACTTTCGTATTTTCTAGGGAGAAAGCTAGAGGAACTGCGGCAAACATACATGATATTTCTGTATGTATAGATGACATTTTACGCACTCCCCTAACGAAAAGACTTTGCTTTTCTCCAAAACCATTTTTACTGTGATTTTCTCGGTCAACTGCATACGAATTCCGCAGCAGTTTGTCCGGATATGACTGGATAACACCGGAAATATCCAGTATCCTTTGGGTAACTCAATCAAAGATATTGCAATATCCTTTGTGTTTTTGTATTCCAGATATAATCCACGGACTTTATTGTTTTGAATGTTTTTATCAGGGAACATTTAATTTTTGGTTGGAATCACTAATTGGTTCCACATGGAGACACCAGCTCTACACATTCATATTTTCTAGGGAGCAAGCTAGAGGAACTGCGGCAAACAAACATGATATTTCTGTTTGTATCGATGATATTTTATGCACTTGCATAAGGAAAAGGCCTTGCTTTTCTCCAAAACCATTTTTAGTCTGATTTTCTCAGCCCATTGCATACGAACTCCACACCAGTATGTCTGGATATGACTGGAAGAAACCAGTCATATCCGGTTGTGTTTTGGCTAACTCAATCTGAAATATTGTGAAAGCCTCTGTGTTTGTTTATTCCTGATATTATCCACGGACTTTATTGTTTTGAATGTTTTTTATCAGGGAGCATTTAATTTAGTGCTTGGAATCACTACTTGGTTGCACATGGAGACACCAGCTCTACACATTCGTATTTTCTAGGGAGAAAACTAGAGAAACTGCGACAAACAAACATGATATTTCTGTTTGTATCAAAGATATTTTATGCATTTGCCTAACGAAAAGACTTTGCTTTTCTCCAAAACCATTTGTACTGTGATTTTCTTGGTCCATTGCATACGAATTCCACACCACTTTGTCCGGATGTGACTGGATGAAACCAGAAATATCCGGTTGTGTTTTGTCTAACTCAATCCGAAATATTGTGAAAGACACACTGTTTGTGTTTCTTGGATATTATCAATGGACTTTATTGTTTTGAATGTTTTTATCAAGGATCATTTAATTTTGTACCATTGAAACACTAATTGGTTCATCATGGGGACACCAGCTCTACACATTCGTATTTTCTAGGGAGAAAACTAGAGGAACTGCGGCAAACAAACATGACATTTCTGTTTGTATAGATGACATTTTATGCACTTGCCTAGCGAAAAGACTTTGCTTTTCTTCAAAACCATTTTTACTGTGATTTTCTCGGTCCATTGCATCTGAATTCTACACCAGTTTGTCCGGATATGAGTGGATGAATACAGAAATATCCGGTTGTGTTTTGACTAACTCAATCTGAAATATTGTGAAAGCCTCTGTGTTTGTGTTTTCTGGATATTATCCACGGACTTTATTGTTTTGAATGTTTTTATCAGGGAGCATTTAATTTTGTACTGTAGAAACACTAATTCATTCCTCATGGGAACACCAGCTCTACACATTCGTATTTTCTACGGAGAAAGCTAGAGGAACTGCGGCAAACAAACATGATATTCCTGTTTCTATAGATGACATTTTATGCACTTGCCTAACGAAAAGATTTTGCTTTTCTCCAAAACCATTTTTACTGTGATTTCCTCAGTTGATTGCAAACGAATTCCACACCAGTTTGTCCAGATATGACTAGATGAAACTGGAAATATCCGGTTGTGTTTTGGCTAACTCAATCCCAGATATTGCTACAGCCTCTGTGTTTGTGTTTACTGGATATTATCAATGGACTTTATTGTTTCTAATGTTTTTTATCAGGTAACATTTTATTTTGAGCTTGGATACAGTAATTGGTTCCACATGGAGACACCCCAGCTCTACACATTCGTATTTTCTAGGGAGAAAGCTAGAGGAACTGCGGCAAACATACATGATATTTCTGTATGTATAGATGACATTTTTTGCACTACCCTAACGAAAATACTCTGCTTTTCTCAAAAACCATTTTTATTGTGATTTTCTCGGTCAACTGCATACGAATTCCACACCAGTTTTTCCGGATATGACTGGATGACAACGGAAATATTCGGTTTTGTTTTGACTAACTCAATCAAAGATATTGCAACATACTTTGTGTTTGTGTATTCCTGATATAATCCACGGACTTTATTGTTTTGAATGTTTTTTATCAGGGAACATTGAATTTTTGTTTGGAATCACTAATTGGTTCCACATGGTGACACCAGCTCTAGGTATTCGTAATTTCTAGGGAGAAAGCTAGATGAACAGAGGCAAACAAACCTGATATTTCTCGTTGAGTCGATGACATTTTATGCACTTGCCTAATGAAAAGATTTTGCTTTTCTTCAAAACCATTTTTACTGTCATTTTCTCGGTCCATTGCATACGAATTCCACACCCGTTTGTCCGGATATGACAGGATGAAACCAGAAATATCCGGTTGTGTTTTGGCTTACTCAATCCCACATATTGCTACAGCCTCTGGGTTTGTTTATTCCTGATATTATCCACGGACTTCATTGTTTTGAATGTTTTTTTTCAGGTAACATTTTATTTTGAATGTGGAAACACTAATTGGTTCCACATGGAGAGATCAGCTTTACACATTCATATTTTCTATTGAGAAGGTTAGAGGAACTGTGGTAAACAAACATGATATTTCTGTTTGTATCGATGACATTTTATGCACTTGCCTAACGAAAAGACTTTGCTTTTCTCCAAAACCACTTTTACCATGATTTTCTTGGTCCATTGCATACGAATTCCACACCAGTTTGTCCGGACATGACTGGATGAAACCAGAAATCACTGGATTTTTTTTGGCTAACTCAATCCCAAATATTGCTACAGCCTCTGTGTTTGTATTTTCTGGATATTATTCACAGACTTTATTTTTGGGAATGTTTTTTATCGGGGAACATTTTATTTTGAGTTTGGATACAGCAGCTAGTTCCACAGGGAGACACCAGCTCTACGTATTCGTATTTTCTGGGGAGAAAGCTAGAGGAACTGCAGCAAACAAACATGATATTTCTGTTTGTATAGATGACATTTTATGCACTTGCCTAATGTAAAGAATTTGCTTTTCTCCATCACCATTTTTACTGTGATTTCCTCAACCCATTTCATACCAATTCCACACCAGTTTGTCCGGATATGACTGGATGAAACCAGAAATATCCGGTTATGTTTTGGCTAACTCAATCCGAAATATTGCTACAGCCTCTGTGTTTGTGTTTTCTGGATATTATCGATGGACTTTATTGTTTCGAATGTTTTTATCAGGGAACATTTAATTTTGTACCGTTGCAACACTAATTGGTTCATCATGGGGACACCAGCTCTACACATTCCTATTTTATTGGGAGAAAGCTAGAGGAACTGCGGCAAACAAACATGATATTTCTGTTTGTATCGATGACATTTTATGCACTTGTCTAGCAAAAGACTTTGCTTTTCTGCAAAAGCCTTTTTTACTATGAATTTTTTGCTTCATTGCATACGAATTCCACACCACTTTGCCAGGATATGACTGGATGACACCAGAAATATCCGGTTGTGTTTTGGCTAACTCACTCCGAAATATTGTGAAAGCCTCTGTGTTTGTGTATTCCTGATATAATCCACGGACTTTATTGTTTTGAATGTTTTTATCAAGGAACATAAAATTTTGCACCGTTGAAACACTAACTGGATCATCATGGGGACACCATCTCTACATATTCGTATTTCTAGGGAGAAAGCTAGAGGAACTGTGGCAAACAAACATGATATTTCTGTTTGTATAGATGACATTTTATGCACTTGCCTAACGAAAAGACTGCTTTTCTCCAAAACCATTTTTACTTTGATTTTCTCGGTCCATTGCATCCGAATTCCAAACGACTTTTTCCAGATATTACTGGATGAAACCATAAATATCCGGTTGTGTTTTGGCTAACTCAATCTGACATATTCTGAAAGCCTCTGTGTTTGTGTTTTCTGGATATTATCGATGGACTTTATGGTTTTGAATATTTTTATCAGGTAACATTTTTTTGGTCTTGGAAACAAAAATGGGTTCCACATGTAGACACCAGCTCTACACATTCCTATTCTCTAGGGAGATAACTAGACGATCTGTGTCAAACAAACATGATATTTCTGTTTGTATAGATGACATTTTATGCACTTGCCTAACGAAAAGACTTTGCTTTTCTCCAAAACCATTTTTACTGTGATTTTCTTGGTCCATTGCATACGAATCCCAATCCAGTTTTTCCGGATATGACTGGATGAATCGAGAAATATCTGGTTGTGTTTTGGCTAACTGAATCCAGATTTTTTGAAAGCCTCTGTTTTTGTGTTTTCTATATATTATAAAGGGACTTTATTTTTTTCAATGTTGTTATCCGGGAACATTTTATTTTCAGCTTGGATACAGCAGTTGGTTCCACATGGAGACACCACTTGAACATATTCATATTTTCTAGGGAGAAAGCTAGAGGAACAGCGGCAAACAAACATGATATTTCTCTTTGTATAGATGACATTTTATGCACTTGCCTAATGAAAGACTTTGCTTCTCTCCAAAACCATTTTTACTTTGATTTGCTCGGTCCATTGCATACGAATTCCAAGAGACTTTTTCCGGATATGACTGGATGAAACCAGAAATATCCGGTTGTGTTTTGGCTAACTCAATCCGAAATATTGTGAAAGCCTCTGTGTTTATGTTTTCTGTATATTATCGCTGGAGTTTATTGTTTTGAATATTTTTATCAGGGAACATTTAATTTGTACCGTAAAACTTCAATTGGTTCATCATTGAGACACCAGCTGAACATATTCGTATTTTCTGGGGAGAAAGCTAGAGGAACTGCGGCAAACAAACATGATATTTTTGTTTGTATAGATGACATTTTATGCACTTGCCTAACGAAAAGACTTTGCTTTTTTCCAAAAGCATTCTTCCTGTGATTTTCTCGGTCCATTGCATCCGAATTCCACTCCAGTTTGTCCGAATATGACTGCATGAAACCAGAAATATCCGGTTATGTTTTGGCTAACTCAATCCGAAATATTGCTACAGCCTCTGTGTTTGTGTTTTCTGGATATTATCGACGGACTTTATTGTTTCGAATGTTTTTATCAGGGAACATTTAATTTTGTACCGTTGCAACACTAATTGGTTCATCATGGGGACACCAGCTCTACACATTCCTATTTTATTGGGAGAAAGCTAGAGGAACTGCGGCAAACAAACATGATAATTCTGTTTGTATAGATGACATTTTATGCACTTGTCTAGCAAAAGACTTTGCTTTTCTGCAAAAGCCTTTTTTACTATGAATTTTTTGCTTCATTGCATACGAATTCCACACCACTTTGCCAGGATATGACTGGATGACACCAGAAATATCCGGTTGTGTTTTGGCTAACTCACTCCGAAATATTGTGAAAGCCTCTGTGTTTGTGTATTCCTGATATAATCCACGGACTTTATTGTTTTGAATGTTTTTATCAAGGAACATAAAATTTTGCACCGTTGAAACACTAACTGGTTCATCATGGGGACACCATCTCTACATATTCGTATTTCTAGGGAGAAAGCTAGAGGAACTGTGGCAAACAAACATGATATTTCTGTTTGTATAGATGACATTTTATGCACTTGCCTAACGAAAAGACTGCTTTTCTCCAAAACCATTTTTACTTTGATTTTCTCGGTCCATTGCATCCGAATTCCAAACGACTTTTTCCAGATATTACTGGATGAAACCATAAATATCCGGTTGTGTTTTGGCTAACTCAATCTGAAATATTCTGAAAGCCTCTGTGGTTGTGTTTTCTGGATATTATCCACAGACTTTATTGTTTTGAATGTTTTTATCAGGGAGCATTTAATTTTGTACTGTAGAAACACTAATTCATTCATCATGGGAACACCAGCTCTACACATTTGTATTTTCTAGGGAGAAAGCTAGAGGAACTGCGGCAAACAAACATGATATTTCTGTTTGTATCGATGACATTTTATGCACATGCCAAACGAAAACACTTTGCTTTTCTCTAAAACCATTTTTACTCAGATTTTCTCAGCCCATTGCTTACGAATTCCAAAGAACTTTGTCGGGATATGACTGGATGAAACCACAAATATCCAGTTGTGTTTTGGCTAACTCAATCCAAAATATTTTGAAAGCCTCTATGTTTGTGTTTTCTGGATATTATCCACGGACTTTATTGTTTTGAATGTTTTTATCAGGGAACATTTAATTTGTGCTTGGAATCACTAAGTGGTTCCAAATGGAGACACCAGCTCTACACATTCGTATTTTCTAGAGAAAAAGCTAGAGGAAATGTGGCAAACAAACATGATATTTCTGTTTCTATCGATGACATTTTATGCACATGCCTAACGAAAAGACTTTGCTTTTCTCCAAAACCATTTTTACTCTGATTTTCTCAGCCCATTGCATACGAATTCTACACCACTTTGTCCGGATATGACTGGATGAAACCAGAAATATCCGGTTGTGTTTTGACTAACTCAATCTGAAATATTGTGAAAGCCTCTGTGTTTGTGTTTTCTGGATATTATCCACGGACTTTATAGTTTTGAAAGTTTTTATCAGGGAACATTTAATTTTGTACCGTTGAAACACTAATTGGTTCCACATGGAGACACCAGCTCTACACTTTCGTATTTTCTAGGGAGAAAGCTAGAGGAACTGCGGCAAACATACATGATATTTCTGTATGTATAGATGACATTTTATGCACTCCCCTAACGAAAAGACTTTGCTTTTCTCCAAAACCATTTTTACTGTGATTTTCTCGGTCAACTGCATACGAATTCCGCAGCAGTTTGTCCGGATATGACTGGATAACACCGGAAATATCCAGTATCCTTTGGGTAACTCAATCAAAGATATTGCAATATCCTTTGTGTTTTTGTATTCCAAATATGATCCACGGACTTTATTGTTTTGAATGTTTTTATCAGGGAACATTTAATTTTTGGTTGGAATCACTAATTGGTTCCACATGGAGACACCAGCTCTACACATTCATATTTTCTAGGGAGCAAGCTAGAGGAACTGCGGCAAACAAACATGATATTTCTGTTTGTATTGATGATATTTTATGCACTTGCATAAGGAAAAGGCCTTGCTTTTCTCCAAAACCATTTTTAGTCTGATTTTCTCAGCCCATTGCATACGAACTCCACACCAGTATGTCTGGATATGACTGGAAGAAACCAGTCATATCCGGTTGTGTTTTGGCTAACTCAATCTGAAATATTGTGAAAGCCTCTGTGTTTGTTTATTCCTGATATTATCCACGGACTTTATTGTTTTGAATGTTTTTTATCAGGGAGCATTTAATTTAGTGCTTGGAATCACTACTTGGTTGCACATGGAGACACCAGCTCTACACATTCGTATTTTCTAGGGAGAAAACTAGAGAAACTGCGACAAACAAACATGATATTTCTGTTTGTATCAAAGATATTTTATGCATTTGCCTAACGAAAAGACTTTGCTTTTCTCCAAAACCATTTGTACTGTGATTTTCTTGGTCCATTGCATACGAATTCCACACCACTTTGTCCGGATGTGACTGGATGAAACCAGAAATATCCGGTTGTGTTTTGTCTAACTCAATCCGAAATATTGTGAAAGACACACTGTTTGTGTTTCTTGGATATTATCAATGGACTTTATTGTTTTGAATGTTTTTATCAAGGATCATTTAATTTTGTACCATTGAAACACTAATTGGTTCATCATGGGGACACCAGCTCTACACATTCGTATTTTCTAGGGAGAAAACTAGAGGAACTGCGGCAAACAAACATGACATTTCTGTTTGTATAGATGACATTTTATGCACTTGCCTAGCGAAAAGACTTTGCTTTTCTGCAAAACCATTTTTACTGTGATTTTCTCGGTCCATTGCATCTGAATTCTACACCAGTTTGTCCGGATATGAGTGGATGAATACAGAAATATCCGGTTGTGTTTTGACTAACTCAATCCGAAATATTGCTACAGCCTCTGTGTTTGTGTTTTCTGGATATTATCCACGGACTTTATTGTTTTGAATGTTTTTATCAGGGAGCATTTAATTTTGTACTGTAGAAACACTAATTCATTCCTCATGGGAACACCAGCTCTACACATTCGTATTTTCTACGGAGAAAGCTAGAGGAACTGCGGCAAACAAACATGATATTCCTGTTTCTATAGATGACATTTTATGCACTTGCCTAACGAAAAGATTTTGCTTTTCTCCAAAACCATTTTTACTGTGATTTCCTCAGTTGATTGCAAACGAATTCCACACCAGTTTGTCCAGATATGACTAGATGAAACTGGAAATATCCGGTTGTGTTTTGGCTAACTCAATCCCAGATATTGCTACAGCCTCTGTGTTTGTGTTTACTGGATATTATCAATGGACTTTATTGTTTCTAATGTTTTTTATCAGGTAACATTTTATTTTGAGCTTGGATACAGTAATTGGTTCCACATGGAGACACCCCAGCTCTACACATTCGTATTTTCTAGGGAGAAAGCTAGAGGAACTGCGGCAAACATACATGATATTTCTGTATGTATAGATGACATTTTTTGCACTACCCTAACGAAAATACTCTGCTTTTCTCAAAAACCATTTTTATTGTGATTTTCTCGGTCAACTGCATACGAATTCCACACCAGTTTTTCCGGATATGACTGGATGACAACGGAAATATTCGGTTTTGTTTTGACTAACTCAATCAAAGATATTGCAACATACTTTGTGTTTGTGTATTCCTGATATAATCCACGGACTTTATTGTTTTGAATGTTTTTTATCAGGGAACATTGAATTTTTGTTTGGAATCACTAATTGGTTCCACATGGTGACACCAGCTCTAGGTATTCGTAATTTCTAGGGAGAAAGCTAGATGAACAGAGGCAAACAAACCTGATATTTCTCTGAGTCGATGACATTTTATGCACTTGCCTAACGAAAAGATTTTGCTTTTCTTCAAAACCATTTTTACTGTCATTTTCTCGGTCCATTGCATACGAATTCCACACCCGTTTGTCCGGATATGACAGGATGAAACCAGAAATATCCGGTTGTGTTTTGGCTTACTCAATCCCACATATTGCTACAGCCTCTGGGTTTGTTTATTCCTGATATTATCCACGGACTTCATTGTTTTGAATGTTTTTTTTCAGGTAACATTTTATTTTGAATGTGGAAACACTAATTGGTTCCACATGGAGAGATCAGCTTTACACATTCATATTTTCTATTGAGAAGGTTAGAGGAACTGTGGTAAACAAACATGATATTTCTGTTTGTATCGATGACATTTTATGCACTTGCCTAACGAAAAGACTTTGCTTTTCTCCAAAACCATTTTTACCATGATTTTCTTGGTCCATTGCATACGAATTCCACACCAGTTTGTCCGGACATGACTGGATGAAACCAGAAATCACTGGATTTTTTTTGGCTAACTCAATCCCAAATATTGCTACAGCCTCTGTGTTTGTATTTTCTGGATATTATTCACAGACTTTATTTTTGGGAATGTTTTTTATCGGGGAACATTTTATTTTGAGTTTGGATACAGCAGCTAGTTCCACAGGGAGACACCAGCTCTACGTATTCGTATTTTCTGGGGAGAAAGCTAGAGGAACTGCAGCAAACAAACATGATATTTCTGTTTGTATAGATGACATTTTATGCACTTGCCTAATGTAAAGAATTTGCTTTTCTCCATCACCATTTTTACTGTGATTTCCTCAACCCATTTCATACCAATTCCACACCAGTTTGTCCGGATATGACTGGATGAAACCAGAAATATCCGGTTATGTTTTGGCTAACTCAATCCGAAATATTGCTACAGCCTCTGTGTTTGTGTTTTCTGGATATTATCGATGGACTTTATTGTTTCGAATGTTTTTATCAGGGAACATTTAATTTTGTACCGTTGCAACACTAATTGGTTCATCATGGGGACACCAGCTCTACACATTCCTATTTTATTGGGAGAAAGCTAGAGGAACTGCGGCAAACAAACATGATATTTCTGTTTGTATCGATGACATTTTATGCACTTGTCTAGCAAAAGACTTTGCTTTTCTGCAAAAGCCTTTTTTACTATGAATTTTTTGCTTCATTGCATACGAATTCCACACCACTTTGCCAGGATATCACTGGATGACACCAGAAATATCCGGTTGTGTTTTGGCTAACTCACTCCGAAATATTGTGAAAGCCTCTGTGTTTGTGTATTCCTGATATAATCCACGGACTTTATTGTTTTGAATGTTTTTATCAAGGAACATAAAATTTTGCACCGTTGAAACACTAACTGGATCATCATGGGGACACCATCTCTACATATTCGTATTTCTAGGGAGAAAGCTAGAGGAACTGTGGCAAACAAACATGATATTTCTGTTTGTATAGATGACATTTTATGCACTTGCCTAACGAAAAGACTGCTTTTCTCCAAAACCATTTTTACTTTGATTTTCTCGGTCCATTGCATCCGAATTCCAAACGACTTTTTCCAGATATTACTGGATGAAACCATAAATATCCGGTTGTGTTTTGGCTAACTCAATCTGACATATTCTGAAAGCCTCTGTGTTTGTGTTTTCTGGATATTATCGATGGACTTTATGGTATTGAATATTTTTATCAGGTAACATTTTTTTGGTCTTGGAAACAAAAATGGGTTCCACATGTAGACACCAGCTCTACACATTCCTATTCTCTAGGGAGATAACTAGACGATCTGTGTCAAACAAACATGATATTTCTGTTTGTATAGATGACATTTTATGCACTTGCCTAACGAAAAGACTTTGCTTTTCTCCAAAACCATTTTTACTGTGATTTTCTTGGTCCATTGCATACGAATCCCAATCCAGTTTTTCCGGATATGACTGGATGAATCGAGAAATATCTGGTTGTGTTTTGGCTAACTGAATCCAGATTTTTTGAAAGCCTCTGTTTTTGTGTTTTCTATATATTATAAAGGGACTTTATTTTTTTCAATGTTGTTATCCGGGAACATTTTATTTTCAGCTTGGATACAGCAGTTGGTTCCACATGGAGACACCACTTGAACATATTCATATTTTCTAGGGAGAAAGCTAGAGGAACAGCGGCAAACAAACATGATATTTCTCTTTGTATAGATGACATTTTATGCACTTGCCTAATGAAAGACTTTGCTTCTCTCCAAAACCATTTTTACTTTGATTTGCTCGGTCCATTGCATACGAATTCCAAGAGACTTTTTCCGGATATGACTGGATGAAACCAGAAATATCCGGTTGTGTTTTGGCTAACTCAATCCGAAATATTGTGAAAGCCTCTGTGTTTGTGTATTCCTGATATAATCCACGGACTTTATTGTTTTGAATGTTTTTATCAAGGAACATTTAATTTTGTACCGTTGCAACACTAATTGGTTCATCATGGGGACACCAGCTCTACACATTCCTATTTTATTGGGAGAAAGCTAGAGGAACTGCGGCAAACAAACATGATATTTCTGTTTGTATAGATGACATTTTATGCACTTGTCTAGGAAAAGACTTTGCTTTTCTGCAAAAGCCTTTTTTACTATGAATTTTTTGCTTCATTGCATACGAATTCCACACCACTTTGCCAGGATATGACTGGATGACACCAGAAATATCCGGTTGTGTTTTGGCTAACTCACTCCGAAATATTGTGAAAGCCTCTGTGTTTGTGTATTCCTGATATAATCCACGGACTTTATTGTTTTGAATGTTTTTATCAAGGAACATAAAATTTTGCACCGTTGAAACACTAACTGGATCATCATGGGGACACCATCTCTACATATTCGTATTTCTAGGGAGAAAGCTAGAGGAACTGTGGCAAACAAACATGATATTTCTGTTTGTATAGATGACATTTTATGCACTTGCCTAACGAAAAGACTGCTTTTCTCCAAAACCATTTTTACTTTGATTTTCTCGGTCCATTGCATCCGAATTCCAAACGACTTTTTCCAGATATTACTGGATGAAACCATAAATATCCGGTTGTGTTTTGGCTAACTCAATCTGAAATATTCTGAAAGCCTCTGTGGTTGTGTTTTCTGGATATTATCCACAGACTTTATTGTTTTGAATGTTTTTATCAGGGAGCATTTAATTTTGTACTGTAGAAACACTAATTCATTCATCATGGGAACACCAGCTCTACACATTTGTATTTTCTAGGGGGAAAGCTAGAGGAACTGCGGCAAACAAACATGATATTTCTGTTTGTATCGATGACATTTTATGCACATGCCAAACGAAAACACTTTGCTTTTCTCTAAAACCATTTTTACTCAGATTTTCTCAGCCCATTGCTTACGAATTCCAAAGAACTTTGTCGGGATATGACTGGATGAAACCACAAATATCCAGTTGTGTTTTGGCTAACTCAATCCAAAATATTTTGAAAGCCTCTATGTTTGTGTTTTCTGGATATTATCCACGGACTTTATTGTTTTGAATGTTTTTATCAGGGAACATTTAATTTGTGCTTGGAATCACTAAGTGGTTCCAAATGGAGACACCAGCTCTACACATTCATATTTTCTAGGGAGAAAGCTAGAGGAACTGCGGGAAACAAACCTGATATATCTGTTTGTATCGATGACATTTTATGCACTTGCCTACTGAAATGACTTTGCTATTCTCCAAAACCATTCTTACTGTTATTTTCTCTGTGTATTGCATACGAATTCCACACCAGTTTGTCCAGATATGACTGGATGAAACGGGAAATATCCTATTTTGTTTTGGCTAACTCAATCCCAGATTTTGCTACAGCCTCTGTGTTTCTGTATTCCTGATATTATCCACAGACTTTACTGTTTTGAATGTTTTTATCAGGGAACATTTAATTTGTGCTTGGAATCACTAAGTGGTTCCAAATGGAGACACCAGCTCTACACATTCGTATTTTCTAGAGAAAAAGCTAGAGGAAATGTGGCAAACAAACATGATATTTCTGTTTCTATCGATGACATTTTATGCACATGCCTAACAAAAAGACTTTGCTTTTCTCCAAAACCATTTTTACTCTGATTTTCTCAGCCCATTGCATACGAATTCTACACCACTTTGTCCGGATATGACTGGATGAAACCAGAAATATCCGGTTGTGTTTTGACTAACTCAATCTGAAATATTGTGAAAGACTCTGTGTTTGTTTTTTCTGGATATTATCCACGGACTTTATAGTTTTGAAAGTTTTTATCAGGGAACATTTAATTTTGTACCGTTGAAACACTAATTGGTTCCACATGGAGACACCAGCTCTACACTTTCGTATTTTCTAGGGAGAAAGCTAGAGGAACTGCGGCAAACATACATGATATTTCTGTATGTATAGATGACATTTTATGCACTCCCCTAACGAAAAGACTTTGCTTTTCTCCAAAACCATTTTTACTGTGATTTTCTCGGTCAACTGCATATGAATTCCGCAGTAGTTTGTCCGGATATGACTGGATAACACCGGAAATATCCAGTATCCTTTGGGTAACTCAATCAAAGATATTGCAATATCCTTTGTGTTTTTGTATTCCAGATATGATCCACGGACTTTATTGTTTTGAATGTTTTTATCAGGGAACATTTAATTTTTGGTTGGAATCACTAATTGGTTCCACATGGAGACACCAGCTCTACACATTCATATTTTCTAGGGAGCAAGCTAGAGGAACTGCGGCAAACAAACATGATATTTCTGTTTGTATCGATGATATTTTATGCACTTGCATAAGGAAAAGGCCTTGCTTTTCTCCAAAACCATTTTTAGTCTGATTTTCTCAGCCCATTGCATACGAACTCCACACCAGTATGTCTGGATATGACTGGAAGAAACCAGTCATATCCGGTTGTGTTTTGGCTAACTCAATCTGAAATATTGTGAAAGCCTCTGTGTTTGTTTATTCCTGATATTATCCACGGACTTTATTGTTTTGAATGTTTTTTATCAGGGAGTATTTAATTTAGTGCTTGGAATCACTACTTGGTTGCACATGGAGACACCAGCTCTACACATTCGTATTTTCTAGGGAGAAAACTAGAGAAACTGCGACAAACAAACATGATATTTCTGTTTGTATCAAAGATATTTTATGCATTTGCCTAACGAAAAGACTTTGCTTTTCTCCAAAACCATTTGTACTGTGATTTTCTTGGTCCATTGCATACGAATTCCACACCACTTTGTCCGGATGTGACTGGATGAAACCAGAAATATCCGGTTGTGTTTTGTCTAACTCAATCCGAAATATTGTGAAAGACACACTGTTTGTGTTTCTTGGATATTATCAATGGACTTTATTGTTTTGAATGTTTTTATCAAGGATCATTTAATTTTGTACCATTGAAACACTAATTGGTTCATCATGGGGACACCAGCTCTACACATTCGTATTTTCTAGGGAGAAAACTAGAGGAACTGCGGCAAACAAACATGACATTTCTGTTTGTATAGATGACATTTTATGCACTTGCCTAGCGAAAAGACTTTGCTTTTCTGCAAAACCATTTTTACTGTGATTTTCTCGGTCCATTGCATCTGAATTCTACACCAGTTTGTCCGGATATGAGTGGATGAATACAGAAATATCCGGTTGTGTTTTGACTAACTCAATCCGAAATATTGTGAAAGCCTCTGTGTTTGTGTTTTCTGGATATTATCCACGGACTTTATTGTTTTGAATGTTTTTATCAGGGAGCATTTAATTTTGTACTGTAGAAACACTAATTCATTCCTCATGGGAACACCAGCTCTACACATTCGTATTTTCTACGGAGAAAGCTAGAGGAACTGCGGCAAACAAACATGATATTCCTGTTTCTATAGATGACATTTTATGCACTTGCCTAACGAAAAGATTTTGCTTTTCTCCAAAACCATTTTTACTGTGATTTCCTCAGTTGATTGCAAACGAATTCCACACCAGTTTGTCCAGATATGACTAGATGAAACTGGAAATATCCGGTTGTGTTTTGGCTAACTCAATCCCACATATTGCTACAGCCTCTGTGTTTGTGTTTACTGGATATTATCAATGGACTTTATTGTTTCTAATGTTTTTTATCAGGTAACATTTTATTTTGAGCTTGGATACAGTAATTGGTTCCACATGGAGACACCCCAGCTCTACACATTCGTATTTTCTAGGGAGAAAGCTAGAGGAACTGCGGCAAACATACATGATATTTCTGTATGTATAGATGACATTTTTTGCACTACCCTAACGAAAATACTCTGCTTTTCTCAAAAACCATTTTTATTGTGATTTTCTCGGTCAACTGCATACGAATTCCACACCAGTTTTTCCGGATATGACTGGATGACAACGGAAATATTCGGTTTTGTTTTGACTAACTCAATCAAAGATATTGCAACATACTTTGTGTTTGTGTATTCCTGATATAATCCACGGACTTTATTGTTTTGAATGATTTTATCAGGGAACATTGAATTTTTGTTTGGAATCACTAATTGGTTCCACATGGTGACACCAGCTCTAGGTATTCGTAATTTCTAGGGAGAAAGCTAGATGAACAGAGGCAAACAAACATGATATTTCTCTGAGTCGATGACATTTTATGCACTTGCCTACTGAAATGACTTTGCTATTCTCCAAAACCATTCTTACTGTTATTTTCTCTGTGTATTGCATACGAATTCCACACCAGTTTGTCCAGATATGACTGGATGAAACGGGAAATATCCTATTTTGTTTTGGCTAACTCAATCCCAGATTTTGCTACAGCCTCTGTGTTTCTGTATTCCTGATATTATCCACAGACTTTACTGTTTTGAATGTTTTTATCAGGGAACATTTAATTTGTGCTTGGAATCACTAAGTGGTTCCAAATGGAGACACCAGCTCTACACATTCGTATTTTCTAGAGAAAAAACTAGAGGAAATGTGGCAAACAAACATGATATTTCTGTTTCTATCGATGACATTTTATGCACATGCCTAACGAAAAGACTTTGCTTTTCTCCAAAACCATTTTTACTCTGATTTTCTCAGCCCATTGCATACGAATTCTACACCACTTTGTCCGGATATGACTGGATGAAACCAGAAATATCCGGTTGTGTTTTGACTAACTCAATCTGAAATATTGTGAAAGCCTCTGTGTTTGTGTTTTCTGGATATTATCCACGGACTTTATAGTTTTGAAAGTTTTTATCAGGGAACATTTAATTTTGTACCGTTGAAACACTAATTGGTTCCACATGGAGACACCAGCTCTACACTTTCGTATTTTCTAGGGAGAAAGCTAGAGGAACTGCGGCAAACATACATGATATTTCTGTATGTATAGATGACATTTTATGCACTCCCCTAACGAAAAGACTTTGCTTTTCTCCAAAACCATTTTTACTGTGATTTTCTCGGTCAACTGCATACGAATTCCGCAGTAGTTTGTCCGGATATGACTGGATAACACCGGAAATATCCAGTATCCTTTGGGTAACTCAATCAAAGATATTGCAATATCCTTTGTGTTTTTGTATTCCAGATATGATCCACGGACTTTATTGTTTTGAATGTTTTTATCAGGGAACATTTAATTTTTGGTTGGAATCACTAATTGGTTCCACATGGAGACACCAGCTCTACACATTCATATTTTCTAGGGAGCAAGCTAGAGGAACTGCGGCAAACAAACATGATATTTCTGTTTGTATCGATGATATTTTATGCACTTGCATAAGGAAAAGGCCTTGCTTTTCTCCAAAACCATTTTTAGTCTGATTTTCTCAGCCCATTGCATACGAACTCCACACCAGTATGTCTGGATATGACTGGAAGAAACCAGTCATATCCGGTTGTGTTTTGGCTAACTCAATCCCAGATATTGCTACAGCCTCTGTGTTTGTGTATTTCTGATATTATCCACGGACTTTATTGTTTTGAATGTTTTTTTATCAGGTAACATTTTATTTTGATTTTGGAAACACTAATGGGTTCCACATGGAGACCCCAGCTCTACACATTCGTATTTTCTAGGGAGAAAGCTAGAGGAACTGCGACAAACAAACATGATATATCTGTTTGTATAGATGACTTTTTAAGCACTTGCCTAACGAAAACTCTTTGCTATTCTCCAAAAGCATTTTTACTGTGATTTTCTCGATCCATTGCATACGAATTCCACACCCGTTTGTCCGGGTATGACTGGATGAAAACAGAAATATCTGGTTGTGTTTTGTCTAACTCAATCTGAAATATTGTGAAAGCCTCTGTGTTTGTGTTTTCTGGATATTATTGATGGACTTTATGGTTTTGAATGTTTTTATAAGGGAACATTTAATTTTGCACCGTTGAAACACTATTGGTTGATCATGAGGACAGCAACTCTACACATTCGTATTTTCTAGGGAGAAAGCTAGAGGAACTGCGGCAAACAAACATGATATTTCTGTTTGTATAGATGACATTTTATGCACTTGCCAAACGAATAGACTTTGCTTTTCTCCAAAACCATTTTTACTGTAATTTTCTAAGTCCATTGCATAAGTATTCCACTCCAGTTTGTCCAGATATGACTGGTTGAAAATAGAAATATACGGTTGTGCTTTGGCTCACTGAATCCGAAATATTTTGAAAGCCTCTGTGTTTGTTTTTTCTGGATATTATAAAGGGACTTTATTTTTTTCAATGTTTTTTATCGGGGAAAATTTTATTTTGAGCTTGGATATAGTAGTTGGTTCCACATGGAGACACCAGCTGAACATATTCGATTTTCTAGGGAGAAAGCTAGAGAAACTGCGGCAAACAAACATGATATTTCTGTTTCTGTAGATGACATTTTATACACTTGCATAACGAAATGACTTTGCTTTTCTCCAAAACCATTTTTACTGTGATTTTCTCGGTCCATTGCATACGAATTCCACACCAGTTTGTCCGGATATGACTGGATGAAACCAGAAATATCCGGTTGTGTTTTGGCTAACTCAATCCCAGATATTGCTACAGCCTCTGTGTTTGTTTATTCCTGATATTAAAATGGATTTTATTGATTTGAATGTTTTTAGTCAGGGAACATTTTATTTTGAGCTTGGATGCAGTAATTCGTTCCACATGGAGACACAAACTCTACACATTCATATTTTCTAGGGAGAAAGCTAGAGGAACTGTGGCAAACAAACATGATATTTCTGTTTGTATAGATGACATTTTATGCACTTGCCTAACGAAAAGACTTTGCTTTTCTCCAAAACCATTTTTACTGTGATTTTCTTGGTCCATCGCATAGCAATTCCACACAAGTTTGTCCGGATATGACTGGATGAAACTAGAAATATCCGGTTGTGTTTTGGCTAACTCAATCCAAGATATTGTGAAAGTCTCTGTGTTTGTGTTTTCCTGATGTTATCGATTGACGTTATTGTTTTGAATGTTTTTTATCAGGGAACATTTCATTTTGTCCCGTAGAAACACTAATTCGTTCATCCTGGGAACACCGCTCTACACATTCGTGTTTTCTAGGGACAAAGCTAGAGGAAGTCCGGGAAAAAATCATGATATTTCTGTTTGTATACATCACATTTTACGCACTTCCATAATGAAATGATTTATTTTCTCCAAAACCATTTTTACTGTGATTTTCTCGGTCCATTGCATACGAATTCCACACCACTTTGCCCAGATATGACTGGATGAAACTGGAAATATCCGGGTTTGTTTTGGCTAACTCAATCCAGGATATTGCTACAGCCTCTATGTTTGTGTATTCCTGATATTATCCATGGACTTAATTGTTTTGAATGTTTTTAGTCAGGGAACATTTTATTTTGAGCTTGGATACAGTAATGCGTTCCACATGGAGACACCAGCTCTGCACATTCGTATTTTCTAGGGAGAAAGCTAGAGGAACTGTGGCAAACAAACATGATATTTCTGTTTGTATAGATGACATTTTATGCACTTGCCTAACGAAAAGACTTTGCTTTTCTACAAAACCATTTTTACTGTGATTTTCTCGGTCCATCGCATAGCAATTCCACTCAAGTTTGTCCGGATATGACTGGATGAAACTAGAAATATCCGGTTGTGTTTTGGCTAACTCAATCCAAGATATTGTGAAAGTCTCTGTGTTTGTGTTTTCCTGATGTTATCGATTGACGTTATTGTTTTGAATGTTTTTTATCAGGGAACATTTCATTTTGTCCCGTAGAAACACTAATTCGTTCATCCTGGGAACACCGCTCTACACATTCGTGTTTTCTAGGGACAAAGCTAGAGGAAGTCCGGGAAAAAATCATGATATTTCTGTTTGTATACATCACATTTTACGCACTTCCATAATGAAATGATTTATTTTCTCCAAAACCATTTTTACTGTGATTTTCTCGGTCCATTGCATACGAATTCCACACCACTTTGCCCAGATATGACTGGATGAAACTGGAAATATCCGGGTTTGTTTTGGCTAACTCAATCCAGGATATTGCTACAGCCTCTATGTTTGTGTATTCCTGATATTATCCATGGACTTTATTGTTTTGAATGTTTTTAGTCAGGGAACATTTTATTTTGAGCTTGGATACAGTAATGCGTTCCACATGGAGACACCAGCTCTGCACATTCGTATTTTCTAGGGAGAAAGCTAGAGGAACTGTGGCAAACAAACATGATATTTCTGTTTGTATAGATGACATTTTATGCACTTGCCTAACGAAAAGACTTTGCTTTTCTACAAAACCATTTTTACTGTGATTTTCTCGGTCCATCGCATAGCAATTCCACTCAAGTTTGTCCGGATATGACTGGATGAAACTAGAAATATCCGGTTGTGTTTTGGCTAACTCAATCCAAGATATTGTGAAAGTCTCTGTGTTTGTGTTTTCCTGATGTTATCGATTGACGTTATTGTTTTGAATGTTTTTTATCAGGGAACATTTCATTTTGTCCCGTAGAAACACTAATTCGTTCATCCTGGGAACACCGCTCTACACATTCGTGTTTTCTAGGGACAAAGCTAGAGGAAGTCCGGGAAAAAATCATGATATTTCTGTTTGTATACATCACATTTTACGCACTTCCATAATGAAATGATTTATTTTCTCCAAAACCATTTTTACTGTGATTTTCTCGGTCCATTGCATACGAATTCCACACCACTTTGCCCAGATATGACTGGATGAAACTGGAAATATCCGGGTTTGTTTTGGCTAACTCAATCCAGGATATTGCTACAGCCTCTATGTTTGTGTATTCCTGATATTATCCATGGACTTTATTGTTTTGAATGTTTTTAGTCAGGGAACATTTTATTTTGAGCTTGGATACAGTAATGCGTTCCACATGGAGACACCAGCTCTGCACATTCGTATTTTCTAGGGAGAAAGCTAGAGGAACTGCGGCAAACAAACATGATATTTCTGTTTGTATAGATGACATTTTATGCACTTGTCTAGGAAAAGACTTTGCTTTTCTGCAAAAGCCTTTTTTACTATGAATTTTTTGCTTCATTGCATACGAATTCCACACCACTTTGCCAGGATATGACTGGATGACACCAGAAATATCCGGTTGTGTTTTGGCTAACTCACTCCGAAATATTGTGAAAGCCTCTGTGTTTGTGTATTCCTGATATAATCCATGGACTTTATTGTTTTGAATGTTTTTATCAAGGAACATAAAATTTTGCACCGTTGAAACACTAACTGGATCATCATGGGGACACCATCTCTACATATTCGTATTTCTAGGGAGAAAGCTAGAGGAACTGTGGCAAACAAACATGATATTTCTGTTTGTATAGATGACATTTTATGCACTTGCCTAACGAAAAGACTGCTTTTCTCCAAAACCATTTTTACTTTGATTTTCTCGGTCCATTGCATCCGAATTCCAAACGACTTTTTCCAGATATTACTGGATGAAACCATAAATATCCGGTTGTGTTTTGGCTAACTCAATCTGAAATATTCTGAAAGCCTCTGTGGTTGTGTTTTCTGGATATTATCCACAGACTTTATTGTTTTGAATGTTTTTATCAGGGAGCATTTAATTTTGTACTGTAGAAACACTAATTCATTCATCATGGGAACACCAGCTCTACACATTTGTATTTTCTAGGGGGAAAGCTAGAGGAACTGCGGCAAACAAACATGATATTTCTGTTTGTATCGATGACATTTTATGCACATGCCAAACGAAAACACTTTGCTTTTCTCTAAAACCATTTTTACTCAGATTTTCTCAGCCCATTGCTTACGAATTCCAAAGAACTTTGTCGGGATATGACTGGATGAAACCACAAATATCCAGTTGTGTTTTGGCTAACTCAATCCAAAATATTTTGAAAGCCTCTATGTTTGTGTTTTCTGGATATTATCCACGGACTTTATTGTTTTGAATGTTTTTATCAGGGAACATTTAATTTGTGCTTGGAATCACTAAGTGGTTCCAAATGGAGACACCAGCTCTACACATTCATATTTTCTAGGGAGAAAGCTAGAGGAACTGCGGGAAACAAACCTGATATATCTGTTTGTATCGATGACATTTTATGCACTTGCCTACTGAAATGACTTTGCTATTCTCCAAAACCATTCTTACTGTTATTTTCTCTGTGTATTGCATATGAATTCCACACCAGTTTGTCCAGATATGACTGGATGAAACGGGAAATATCCTATTTTGTTTTGGCTAACTCAATCCCAGATTTTGCTACAGCCTCTGTGTTTCTGTATTCCTGATATTATCCACAGACTTTACTGTTTTGAATGTTTTTATCAGGGAACATTTAATTTGTGCTTGGAATCACTAAGTGGTTCCAAATGGAGACACCAGCTCTACACATTCGTATTTTCTAGAGAAAAAGCTAGAGGAAATGTGGCAAACAAACATGATATTTCTGTTTCTATCGATGACATTTTATGCACATGCCTAACAAAAAGACTTTGCTTTTCTCCAAAACCATTTTTACTCTGATTTTCTCAGCCCATTGCATACGAATTCTACACCACTTTGTCCGGATATGACTGGATGAAACCAGAAATATCCGGTTGTGTTTTGACTAACTCAATCTGAAATATTGTGAAAGACTCTGTGTTTGTTTTTTCTGGATATTATCCACGGACTTTATAGTTTTGAAAGTTTTTATCAGGGAACATTTAATTTTGTACCGTTGAAACACTAATTGGTTCCACATGGAGACACCAGCTCTACACTTTCGTATTTTCTAGGGAGAAAGCTAGAGGAACTGCGGCAAACATACATGATATTTCTGTATGTATAGATGACATTTTATGCACTCCCCTAACGAAAAGACTTTGCTTTTCTCCAAAACCATTTTTACTGTGATTTTCTCGGTCAACTGCATATGAATTCCGCAGTAGTTTGTCCGGATATGACTGGATAACACCGGAAATATCCAGTATCCTTTGGGTAACTCAATCAAAGATATTGCAATATCCTTTGTGTTTTTGTATTCCAGATATGATCCACGGACTTTATTGTTTTGAATGTTTTTATCAGGGAACATTTAATTTTTGGTTGGAATCACTAATTGGTTCCACATGGAGACACCAGCTCTACACATTCATATTTTCTAGGGAGCAAGCTAGAGGAACTGCGGCAAACAAACATGATATTTCTGTTTGTATCGATGATATTTTATGCACTTGCATAAGGAAAAGGCCTTGCTTTTCTCCAAAACCATTTTTAGTCTGATTTTCTCAGCCCATTGCATACGAACTCCACACCAGTATGTCTGGATATGACTGGAAGAAACCAGTCATATCCGGTTGTGTTTTGGCTAACTCAATCTGAAATATTGTGAAAGCCTCTGTGTTTGTTTATTCCTGATATTATCCACGGACTTTATTGTTTTGAATGTTTTTTATCAGGGAGTATTTAATTTAGTGCTTGGAATCACTACTTGGTTGCACATGGAGACACCAGCTCTACACATTCGTATTTTCTAGGGAGAAAACTAGAGAAACTGCGACAAACAAACATGATATTTCTGTTTGTATCAAAGATATTTTATGCATTTGCCTAACGAAAAGACTTTGCTTTTCTCCAAAACCATTTGTACTGTGATTTTCTTGGTCCATTGCATACGAATTCCACACCACTTTGTCCGGATGTGACTGGATGAAACCAGAAATATCCGGTTGTGTTTTGTCTAACTCAATCCGAAATATTGTGAAAGACACACTGTTTGTGTTTCTTGGATATTATCAATGGACTTTATTGTTTTGAATGTTTTTATCAAGGATCATTTAATTTTGTACCATTGAAACACTAATTGGTTCATCATGGGGACACCAGCTCTACACATTCGTATTTTCTAGGGAGAAAACTAGAGGAACTGCGGCAAACAAACATGACATTTCTGTTTGTATAGATGACATTTTATGCACTTGCCTAGCGAAAAGACTTTGCTTTTCTGCAAAACCATTTTTACTGTGATTTTCTCGGTCCATTGCATCTGAATTCTACACCAGTTTGTCCGGATATGAGTGGATGAATACAGAAATATCCGGTTGTGTTTTGACTAACTCAATCCGAAATATTGTGAAAGCCTCTGTGTTTGTGTTTTCTGGATATTATCCACGGACTTTATTGTTTTGAATGTTTTTATCAGGGAGCATTTAATTTTGTACTGTAGAAACACTAATTCATTCCTCATGGGAACACCAGCTCTACACATTCGTATTTTCTACGGAGAAAGCTAGAGGAACTGCGGCAAACAAACATGATATTCCTGTTTCTATAGATGACATTTTATGCACTTGCCTAACGAAAAGATTTTGCTTTTCTCCAAAACCATTTTTACTGTGATTTCCTCAGTTGATTGCAAACGAATTCCACACCAGTTTGTCCAGATATGACTAGATGAAACTGGAAATATCCGGTTGTGTTTTGGCTAACTCAATCCCACATATTGCTACAGCCTCTGTGTTTGTGTTTACTGGATATTATCAATGGACTTTATTGTTTCTAATGTTTTTTATCAGGTAACATTTTATTTTGAGCTTGGATACAGTAATTGGTTCCACATGGAGACACCCCAGCTCTACACATTCGTATTTTCTAGGGAGAAAGCTAGAGGAACTGCGGCAAACATACATGATATTTCTGTATGTATAGATGACATTTTTTGCACTACCCTAACGAAAATACTCTGCTTTTCTCAAAAACCATTTTTATTGTGATTTTCTCGGTCAACTGCATACGAATTCCACACCAGTTTTTCCGGATATGACTGGATGACAACGGAAATATTCGGTTTTGTTTTGACTAACTCAATCAAAGATATTGCAACATACTTTGTGTTTGTGTATTCCTGATATAATCCACGGACTTTATTGTTTTGAATGATTTTATCAGGGAACATTGAATTTTTGTTTGGAATCACTAATTGGTTCCACATGGTGACACCAGCTCTAGGTATTCGTAATTTCTAGGGAGAAAGCTAGATGAACAGAGGCAAACAAACATGATATTTCTCTGAGTCGATGACATTTTATGCACTTGCCTACTGAAATGACTTTGCTATTCTCCAAAACCATTCTTACTGTTATTTTCTCTGTGTATTGCATACGAATTCCACACCAGTTTGTCCAGATATGACTGGATGAAACGGGAAATATCCTATTTTGTTTTGGCTAACTCAATCCCAGATTTTGCTACAGCCTCTGTGTTTCTGTATTCCTGATATTATCCACAGACTTTACTGTTTTGAATGTTTTTATCAGGGAACATTTAATTTGTGCTTGGAATCACTAAGTGGTTCCAAATGGAGACACCAGCTCTACACATTCGTATTTTCTAGAGAAAAAACTAGAGGAAATGTGGCAAACAAACATGATATTTCTGTTTCTATCGATGACATTTTATGCACATGCCTAACGAAAAGACTTTGCTTTTCTCCAAAACCATTTTTACTCTGATTTTCTCAGCCCATTGCATACGAATTCTACACCACTTTGTCCGGATATGACTGGATGAAACCAGAAATATCCGGTTGTGTTTTGACTAACTCAATCTGAAATATTGTGAAAGCCTCTGTGTTTGTGTTTTCTGGATATTATCCACGGACTTTATAGTTTTGAAAGTTTTTATCAGGGAACATTTAATTTTGTACCGTTGAAACACTAATTGGTTCCACATGGAGACACCAGCTCTACACTTTCGTATTTTCTAGGGAGAAAGCTAGAGGAACTGCGGCAAACATACATGATATTTCTGTATGTATAGATGACATTTTATGCACTCCCCTAACGAAAAGACTTTGCTTTTCTCCAAAACCATTTTTACTGTGATTTTCTCGGTCAACTGCATACGAATTCCGCAGTAGTTTGTCCGGATATGACTGGATAACACCGGAAATATCCAGTATCCTTTGGGTAACTCAATCAAAGATATTGCAATATCCTTTGTGTTTTTGTATTCCAGATATGATCCACGGACTTTATTGTTTTGAATGTTTTTATCAGGGAACATTTAATTTTTGGTTGGAATCACTAATTGGTTCCACATGGAGACACCAGCTCTACACATTCATATTTTCTAGGGAGCAAGCTAGAGGAACTGCGGCAAACAAACATGATATTTCTGTTTGTATCGATGATATTTTATGCACTTGCATAAGGAAAAGGCCTTGCTTTTCTCCAAAACCATTTTTAGTCTGATTTTCTCAGCCCATTGCATACGAACTCCACACCAGTATGTCTGGATATGACTGGAAGAAACCAGTCATATCCGGTTGTGTTTTGGCTAACTCAATCCCAGATATTGCTACAGCCTCTGTGTTTGTGTATTTCTGATATTATCCACGGACTTTATTGTTTTGAATGTTTTTTTATCAGGTAACATTTTATTTTGATTTTGGAAACACTAATGGGTTCCACATGGAGACCCCAGCTCTACACATTCGTATTTTCTAGGGAGAAAGCTAGAGGAACTGCGACAAACAAACATGATATATCTGTTTGTATAGATGACTTTTTAAGCACTTGCCTAACGAAAACTCTTTGCTATTCTCCAAAAGCATTTTTACTGTGATTTTCTCGATCCATTGCATACGAATTCCACACCCGTTTGTCCGGGTATGACTGGATGAAAACAGAAATATCTGGTTGTGTTTTGTCTAACTCAATCTGAAATATTGTGAAAGCCTCTGTGTTTGTGTTTTCTGGATATTATTGATGGACTTTATGGTTTTGAATGTTTTTATAAGGGAACATTTAATTTTGCACCGTTGAAACACTATTGGTTGATCATGAGGACAGCAACTCTACACATTCGTATTTTCTAGGGAGAAAGCTAGAGGAACTGCGGCAAACAAACATGATATTTCTGTTTGTATAGATGACATTTTATGCACTTGCCAAACGAATAGACTTTGCTTTTCTCCAAAACCATTTTTACTGTAATTTTCTAAGTCCATTGCATAAGTATTCCACTCCAGTTTGTCCAGATATGACTGGTTGAAAATAGAAATATACGGTTGTGCTTTGGCTCACTGAATCCGAAATATTTTGAAAGCCTCTGTGTTTGTTTTTTCTGGATATTATAAAGGGACTTTATTTTTTTCAATGTTTTTTATCGGGGAAAATTTTATTTTGAGCTTGGATATAGTAGTTGGTTCCACATGGAGACACCAGCTGAACATATTCGATTTTCTAGGGAGAAAGCTAGAGAAACTGCGGCAAACAAACATGATATTTCTGTTTCTGTAGATGACATTTTATACACTTGCATAACGAAATGACTTTGCTTTTCTCCAAAACCATTTTTACTGTGATTTTCTCGGTCCATTGCATACGAATTCCACACCAGTTTGTCCGGATATGACTGGATGAAACCAGAAATATCCGGTTGTGTTTTGGCTAACTCAATCCCAGATATTGCTACAGCCTCTGTGTTTGTTTATTCCTGATATTAAAATGGATTTTATTGATTTGAATGTTTTTAGTCAGGGAACATTTTATTTTGAGCTTGGATGCAGTAATTCGTTCCACATGGAGACACAAACTCTACACATTCATATTTTCTAGGGAGAAAGCTAGAGGAACTGTGGCAAACAAACATGATATTTCTGTTTGTATAGATGACATTTTATGCACTTGCCTAACGAAAAGACTTTGCTTTTCTCCAAAACCATTTTTACTGTGATTTTCTTGGTCCATCGCATAGCAATTCCACACAAGTTTGTCCGGATATGACTGGATGAAACTAGAAATATCCGGTTGTGTTTTGGCTAACTCAATCCAAGATATTGTGAAAGTCTCTGTGTTTGTGTTTTCCTGATGTTATCGATTGACGTTATTGTTTTGAATGTTTTTTATCAGGGAACATTTCATTTTGTCCCGTAGAAACACTAATTCGTTCATCCTGGGAACACCGCTCTACACATTCGTGTTTTTTAGGGACAAAGCTAGAGGAAGTCCGGGAAAAAATCATGATATTTCTGTTTGTATACATCACATTTTACGCACTTCCATAATGAAATGATTTATTTTCTCCAAAACCATTTTTACTGTGATTTTCTCGGTCCATTGCATACGAATTCCACACCACTTTGCCCAGATATGACTGGATGAAACTGGAAATATCCGGGTTTGTTTTGGCTAACTCAATCCAGGATATTGCTACAGCCTCTATGTTTGTGTATTCCTGATATTATCCATGGACTTTATTGTTTTGAATGTTTTTAGTCAGGGAACATTTTATTTTGAGCTTGGATACAGTAATGCGTTCCACATGGAGACACCAGCTCTGCACATTCGTATTTTCTAGGGAGAAAGCTAGAGGAACTGTGGCAAACAAACATGATATTTCTGTTTGTATAGATGACATTTTATGCACTTGCCTAACGAAAAGACTTTGCTTTTCTACAAAACCATTTTTACTGTGATTTTCTCGGTCCATCGCATAGCAATTCCACTCAAGTTTGTCCGGATATGACTGGATGAAACTAGAAATATCCGGTTGTGTTTTGGCTAACTCAATCCAAGATATTGTGAAAGTCTCTGTGTTTGTGTTTTCCTGATGTTATCGATTGACGTTATTGTTTTGAATGTTTTTTATCAGGGAACATTTCATTTTGTCCCGTAGAAACACTAATTCGTTCATCCTGGGAACACCGCTCTACACATTCGTGTTTTCTAGGGACAAAGCTAGAGGAAGTCCGGGAAAAAATCATGATATTTCTGTTTGTATACATCACATTTTACGCACTTCCATAATGAAATGATTTATTTTCTCCAAAACCATTTTTACTGTGATTTTCTCGGTCCATTGCATACGAATTCCACACCACTTTGCCCAGATATGACTGGATGAAACTGGAAATATCCGGGTTTGTTTTGGCTAACTCAATCCAGGATATTGCTACAGCCTCTATGTTTGTGTATTCCTGATATTATCCATGGACTTTATTGTTTTGAATGTTTTTAGTCAGGGAACATTTTATTTTGAGCTTGGATACAGTAATGCGTTCCACATGGAGACACCAGCTCTGCACATTCGTATTTTCTAGGGAGAAAGCTAGAGGAACTGTGGCAAACAAACATGATATTTCTGTTTGTATAGATGACATTTTATGCACTTGCCTAACGAAAAGACTTTGCTTTTCTACAAAACCATTTTTACTGTGATTTTCTCGGTCCATCGCATAGCAATTCCACTCAAGTTTGTCCGGATATGACTGGATGAAACGAGAAATATCCGGTTGTGTTTTGGCTAACTCAATCCAAGATATTGTGAAAGTCTCTGTGTTTGTGTTTTCCTGATGTTATCGATTGACGTTATTGTTTTGAATGTTTTTTATCAGGGAACATTTCATTTTGTCCCGTAGAAACACTAATTCGTTCATCCTGGGAACACCAGCTCTACACATTCGTGTTTTCTAGGGACAAAGCTAGAGGAAGTCCGGGAAAAAATCATGATATTTCTGTTTGTATACATCACATTTTACGCACTTCCATAATGAAATGATTTATTTTCTCCAAAACCATTTTTACTGTGATTTTCTCGGTCCATTGCATACAAATTCCACACCAGTTTCTCCGGATATCACTGAATGAAAACAGAAATATCCGTTTTTTTTTTTTTTTTTGCTAACTCAATCCCAGATATTGCTTAAGCCTCTCTGTTTGTGTATTCCTGATATTATCCATGGACTTTATTTTTTTTTAATTTTTTTTTCGGGGAACATTTAATTTTCTGCTGCGAAACACTAATTGGTTCCACATGGAGACACCAGCTCTAAATATTTGTATTTTCTAGGGAGAAAGCTAGAGGAACTGCAGCAAACATACATGATATTTCTGTTTGTATAGATGACATTTTATGCACTTGCCTAACGTAAAGACTTTGCTTTTCTCCAAAACCATTTTTACTGTGATTCTCTCGGTCCATTGCATACAAATTCCACACCATTTTGTCCGGATATTACTGGATGAAAACAAAAATATCCGGTTGTGTTTTGATTAGCTCAATCCGAAATATTGCTACAGCTGCTGTGTTTGTGTTTTCTGGATATTATCAATGGACTTTATTTTTTTGAATATTTTTTATCAGCGTACATTTTATTTTGAGCTTGGATACAGTAACTGGTTCCACATGGAGATAACAGCTGAACATATTCGTATTTTCTAGGGAGAAAGCTAGAGGAACTGCAGCAAACAAACATGATATTTCTTTTTGTAGAGATGATATTTTATGCACTTGCCTAATGAAAAGACTTTGCTTTTCTCCAAAACCATTTTTCTGTGATTTTCTCGGTACAATTCCAATGAATTCCACACCAGTTTGTATGGATATGACTTGATGAAATCGGAAATATCCGGTTTGGTTTTGGCTAACTGAATCTGAAATGTTGCTACAGCCTCTGTGCTTGTGTTTTCCAGATATTATCCACGGACTTTATTGTTTTGAATGTTTTTATCAGGGAACATTTAATTTTGTTCTTGGAAACAGTAATTGGTTCCACATGCAGACACCAACTCTACACATTCGTATTTTCTAGGGAGAAAGCTAGAGGAACTGTGGCAAACAAACATGATATTTCTGTTTGTATAGATGACATTTTATGCACTTGCCTAACGAAAAGACTTTGCTTTCCTCCAAATCCATTTTTACTCTGATTTTCTCGGTCCATTGCATCCAAATTCCAAACCACTTTGTCCGGATATCACTGGATGAAACCAGAAATATCCGGTTCTGTTTTGGCTAACTTAAACCGAAATATTGTGGAAGCCTCTGTGTTTTTGTTTTCTGGATATTATCGATGGACTGTATTGTTTTGAATATTTTTATCAGGGAACATTTAATTTTGTACCGTAGAAACACTAATTGGTTCATCAAGGGGACACCAGCTTTACACATTCATATTTTCTAGGGAGACTGCTAAAGGAATTGTTGCAAACATACATGATATTTCTGTTTGTATAGATGACATTTTATATACTTGCCTAATGAAAAGACTTTGCTTTTCTCCAAAACATTTTTCTGTGTTTTTCTCGGTACACTTCAAATGAATTCGACACCAGTTTGTCCGGATATGACAGGATGAAACAGGAAATATCCGGTTTTGTTTCGCCTATCTCTATTCAAGATATTGCTACAGCATCTCTGTTTGTGTTTTCCAGATATTACCCATGGACTTTATTGTTTTGAATGTTATTATCAGGGAATATTTAATTTTGTACCGTTGAAACACTATTTCGTTCATCATGGGGAAACCAGCTATACACATTTGTATTTTCTAGGGAGAAAGCTAGAGGACCTGTGGCAAGCAAACATGATATTTCTGTTTGTATAGATAACATTTTATGCACTTCCCTAGCGAAAAGACTTTGCTTTGCTCCAAAACCATTTTTACTGTGATATTCTCGGTCCATTGCATCCGAATTCCACAACAATTTGTCTGGATATGACTGGATGAAACCGGAAATATCCGGTTTTATTTTGGCTAACTCAATCCCAGATATTGCTACAGCCTCTGTGTTTGTGTATTCCTGATATTATCCACGGACGTTATTGTTTTGAATGTTTTTATCAGGGAACATTTAATTTTGTACTGTAGAAACACTAATTGGTTCTACATGGAGACACCAGCTCTACACATTCGTATTTTCTAGGGAGAAAGCTAAACGAACTGTGACAAACAACATGATATTTCTCTTTGTATAGATGAATATTTACCCACTTGCCTAACGAAATACTTTGCTTTTCTCCAAAAGCATTTTTCTTTGATTTTCTCGGTACACTTCATTCGGATACCACACCAGTTTGTCCGGATATGACTGGATGGAACCGGAAATATTCGGTTTTGTTTTGGCTAACTCAATCCCAGATATTGCTACAGCCTCTGTGTTTGTGTATTCATGATATTATCCACGAACTTTATTGTTTTCAATGTTTTTTATCAGGGAACATTTTATTTTGATCTTTTTTTTTTTTAGTCCTTATGGAAGACACTTTAATTTTTAATTTTTTTATTTTTTAACTTTCATCTAATGAATATAAATTTCCAGTGTACAGCTTATGGATTACAATGGCTTCCCCTTCCCATAACTTCCCTCCCACCCGCAACCCTCCCCTCTCCCGCTCCCTCTCCCCTTGCATTTGCATCAAGATTCATTTTCAATTCTCTTTATATACAGAAGATCAATTTAGTATAAAGATTTCAACAGTTTGCACCCACATAGAAACAGAAAGTGAAACATACTGTTTGAGTACTAGTTATAGCATTAAATCACAATGTACAGCACATTAAGGACAGAGATCCCACATGAGGAGCAAGTGCACAGTGGCTCCTGTTGTTGACCCAACAAATTGACACTCTAGTTTATGGTGCCAGTAACCATCCTAGGCTGTCGTCATGAGTTGCCAAGGCTATGGAAGCCTTCCAAGTTTGCTGACTCTGATCATATTTAGACAAGGTCATAAAAGACAGAGTGAGGATAGTAACCAATGATCCTAAGAGTGGCATTAACCAGGTTTGAACAATTATACAGCATTAAGTGGGGAAGAGGACCATCAGTACACACAGGTTGGGAGTAGAGCCATTGGTGGTAGAGTAGAGGTTATGATTACAAAGGAATGAGGGCCAAGTGCATTAGACAGGGCCTAGAACAAAGGACAGAGTCATTATTAGAGGAGCTAAGAAAGGTGCTGTCTAAGCCTCAAGTAAGTTTTCTGATTGAGAGGCAAATAGAACCTGACAGAAGGGGCTTGATACTAATCTGGTGGGCTTTAGGCCTTGTAAGTTAAGAGGCCCAGACCTATCTATCTCTTCACATGGGGTACATCCTAAGGGAGGTGTGAGCCTCCTAGGGGAAGGCACTCTGTTGACTTTCATTACTTGGCTGGCCTGGGAGGAGAGCTGGCCAGGTAAAGGCAGGTGGCATCTCTAACAAGAAATTTACAGTTCTGCCTGCAATGTTGCTGACCCTACTTGACCATCCCCTCAGCTGCAGTGGTCACTTTGGAAGTTGGGCTGAGTGAAGGGATTTTCAGCTTAGAGCCAATAAGATCTGTGGCTCTGACCCGGGCATCCTTCGACTCCAGGGCAGGTCCATTTCCAGTGATCCAACTCTTGGCAGAGCTGCCAGGGCTCTTCACAAGCTGACTTCTGCTGAAGCCCAGGCTTACCACTTTGAAAGCCACTGCAGTGGACTGGCCTGTTGGGTCTCCTTGAGGGCAGATCACTGTACAGATCAGCCATTAATAGGCCTGCCACCCATTGCTTCTGATGCCTAGCTTTCTTTTCCTCCTGGTTTGTGTTAAAGCAGACCAGAGGATGCAAGTCAAGGGAGTGCCCAAGTCCCATCTCTAATCTTCAGTGGCCTGAACTACAAGTCTATAGTCACAGGCATGTTCTGTAGTAGTTTTTCTAAGGTAGACAATGCCCATGAGGAAAATTATATTCTCACTTTAAAACTTTCTTTCCCTTTGGTCTGAAAGGGAGGTTTTTTCTACTTACTGCATACTTCGCTGATGGCCAAGTGAATCTAGCTATGAGATTATTATTTAAGTTCTTATTTTGGCTATGCTATTACAGAAAAATGTTAGCCATCTCTTTTATAAGGCCTAAAGATTAAATTGTGCGTCCTACAGATTCCTTTATAATAGAATTAGTTTCCTACGTTAAAGAGAATAGAGAAATGAAAGAACAAGTTGGGCTTAGAATAGAGAAATGAGGGAGCAAGTCCTAGATCGCTTGCTGACAATAGCAATATTACATGAATACTTAGCAAACCGTTTCAACCATTAGATAACAACTTACGAAAACATTTACCAGAAGGTCCAATGCCTTCTATAAATTTTAAGAATCATGTATTTGAAAACACCTCTTAAATATCTAACATGGTGTAGTTTGTTTAGCCAGTAAACTTAAGTACAACCATCTAAAATGTTTTTAGTTTCTTTCTACCAACACCTTTAAAACATATGATACACAGATTCAGGTCACACAAATTAAAATGTATCTTTGATTGATTTTAGCAGCTTAAATTTATGGACAATCTTATCTATAAGCCATTTAAAATAAAACTCTTAATAAAATTTCCCCATGTGGACATACAATATGTACACACATAACATAGCATAATAGACCAATATAGCAATTTTAATAATAGCTTTTAAAATCTTTAACTCTTTTTGTAGATTGCCAATTGATTTGAATTGCTTTTTGTTTTTAGTAACCTCAGTTAACCATACTTTCTCTCAGTTGGTACTGTTAATACATTATTGGCTTCATCTGTTTACAGAGCCATCCCAAAGTACTGAATACAATAAAAGTGGCTAGAAAAAGTCCATAGGAACGTATAGGAGGACAGCTAAACACAGAACCAAAAATGCTTTAGTTTTATGAGCAGCACATCATATATAACTATGGATGACAAAAGACTTTAAGTCGCCATGTTTAAAATTATAAACTCATCAACCAACAAGAGGCACTTGCTTACTTCACAGTATTTTTGAAAGCACCTGTAGGATTTTACAAGTATTTAACCCTTTAGGCCTCTGGGGCTTTCACATTAAGATAACTATCATGTCTAGTAACACAAGATCATTAGACTTTTTAATTCTCAAACATTTGTATTAATAGCATTTTCCATTATAGAAACTTAAAGTCTGGTACCACATCACATCTTGACAGTCCTTCTAATATACTCCAAATAGACTGATTAGTTGGTGTCTCTATAAGATGAGAGACATAGGTCCTTCGATTTTTTCAGTTGGGCCCAAACTGGAAAAACCAAAGTCCAGGATTTACTGGAAATTTTAGAGTACAGATTGTTTGAAACTTTGATTTTTTGAATGCCTGTCAAGATTTTGATCTTTTAAACACTAATTGGTTCCACCTGGAGACACCAGCTCTACACATTCATATTTTCTAGGGAGAAAGCTAGAGGAACTGCGGCAAACAAACATGATATTTCTGTTTGTATCAATGACATTTTATGCACTTGCCTAAAGAAAAGGCTTTGCTTTTCTCCAAAACCATTTTTATTGTGATTTTCTCAGTCCATTTCATATGAATTCTACACCAGTTTGTCCGGATATGACTGGATGAAACCAGAAATATCTGGTTGTCTTTTGGCTAACTGAATCTGAAATATTGCTACAGCCTCTGTGTTTGTGTATTCCTGATATTATCCATGGACTTCATTATTTTGAGTGTTTTTATCAGGGAACATTTATTTTTGTACCGTAGAAACACAAATTGGTTCATCATGGGGACACCAGCTCTACACATTTGTATTTTCTAGGGAGAAAGCTAGAGGAACTGCAGCAAACAAACATGATATTTCTGTTTGTATAGATGACATTTTATGCACTTGCCTAACGAAAAGACTTTGCTTTTCTCCAAAACCATTTTTACTGTGATTTCCTCTGTCCATTTCATACGAATTCCACACCACTTTGTCCGGATATGACTGGATGAAACCAGAAATATCTGTTTGTGTTTTCGCTATCTAAATCCGAAATATTGCTATAGCCTCTGTGTTTGTGTATTCCTGATATTATCCACGGACTTTATTTTTTTAAATTTTTTTTTCAGGGAACATTTAATTTTGTGCTTGGAAACAGTAATTGGTTCTACATGGAGACACCAGCTCTACGCATTCGTATATTCTAGGGAGAAAGCTAGAGGCCCTGCGGCAAACAAACATGATATTTCTGTTTGTATAGATGACATTTTATGCACTTGCCTAAAGAAAAGACTTTGCTTTTCTCCAAAACCTTTTTTATTGTGATTTTCTCGGTCCATTGCATACAAATTCCATACCAGTTTGTCCGGATAGGACTGGGTAAAACATGAAATATCTGATTGTGCTGTGGCTAACACTCCGAAAAATTGTGAATCATCTGTGTATGTGTTTTTTGGATATTATCGATGGACTTTATTGTTTTGAATGATTTTTATGAGGGAATATTTAATTCTGTGGTTGAAAACACCAATTGGTTCATCATGGGGACACCAGCTCTACACATTCGTGTTTTCTAGGGAGATAGCTAGAGGAAGTGCGCAAACAAACATGATATTTATGTTTGTATCGATGACATTTTATGCACTTGCCTAACAAAAAGACTTTGCTTTTCTTCAAAACCATTTTTACTGTGATATTCTCGGTCCATTGCATATGAATTCCACACAAGTTTGTCCAGGTATGACTGGATGAAACCAGAAATATCCAGTTGTATTTTGGCTAACTCAATCCGAAATATTGTGAAAGTCTCTGTGTTCGTGTTTTCCTGATATTATCAATGGACTTTATTGTTTTGAATGTTTTTATCAGGGAACATTTAATTTTGTACCACTGAAACAATAATTGCTTCATCATGGGGACACCAGCTCTACACATTCCTATTTTCTAGGGAGAAAGCCAGAATAACTGTGGCAAACAAACATGATATTTCTGTTGGTCTAGATGACATTTTATGCACTTGCCTAACGTAAAGACTTTGCTTTTCTCCAAAACCATTTTTACTGTGATTTTCTCGGTCTATTGCATTCGAATTCCACACCAGTTTGTCTGGATATGACTGGATGAAACCGGGAATACCCGGTTTTGTTTTGGCTAACTCAATCCCAGATATTGCTACAGCCTCTGTATTTGTTTATTCCTAATCTTATCAATGGATTTTATTGTTTTGAATGCTTTTTGTCAGGGAACATTTTATTTTGAGCTTGGATACAGTAATTCGTTCCACATGGAGACACAAGATCTACACATTTGTGTTTTCTAGGGAGAAAGCTAGAGGAACTGCGGCAAAAAAACATGATATTTCTGTTTGTATCGATGACATTTTATGCACTTGCCTAACGAAAAGATTTTGCTATTCTCCAAATCCATTTTTAATGTGAATATCTCGCTCCATTGCATACGAATTCCACACCATTTTGCCCGTATATGACTGGATGAAACCAGAAATATCTGGTTTTGTTTTGGCTAACTCAATCCCAGTTATTGCTACAGCCTCTGTGTTTGTGTATTCCTGATATTATCCACAGACTTTATTGTTTTGAATGTTTTTTTTTCAGGGAACATTTTATTTTATGCTGCGCAACACTAATTGTTTCCACATGGAGACACCAGCTCTACACATTCGTATTTTCTTGGGAGAAAGCTAGAGGCCCTGCGGCAAACAAACATGATATTTCTATTTGTATAGATGACATTTTATGCACTTGCCTAACGAAAAGACTTTGCTTTTCTCCAAAACCATTTTTACTGTGATTTTCTCGGTCCATTGCATACAAATTCCACACCACTTTGCCCGGATATGACTGGATGAAACCATAAATATCTGGTTTAGTTTTGGCTAACTCAATCCCAGTTATTGCTACAGCCTCTGTGTTTGTGTATTCCTGATATTATCCACAGACTTTATTGTTTTGAATGTTTTTTTTTTCAGGGAACATTTAATTTTGTGCTGCGCAACACTAATTGTTTCCACATGGAGACACCAGCTCTACAGATTCTTATTTTCTAGGGAGACAGCTAGAGGAACTGCGGCAAACAAAGATGATATTCCTGTTTGTATCGATGACATTTTATGCACTTGCCTAACGAAAAGACTTTGCTTTTCTCCAAACCATTTTTACTGTGATTTTCTCGGTCCATTGCATACGAATTCCACACCACTTTGCCCGGATATGACTGGATGAAACCGGAAATATCCGGGTTTGTTTTGGCTAACTCAATCCAGGATATTGCTACAGCCTCTATGTTTGTGTATTCCTGATATTATCCATGGGCTTTATTGTTTTGAATGTTTTTTATCAGGGAACATTTAATTTTGTGCTTGAAAACACTAATTGTTTTAACATGGAGATACCAGCTCCACCTATTTGTATTTCTAGGGAGAAAGCTAGAGGTACTGCCGCAAACAAACAAACAAGATAATTCTGTTTGCATCGATGATATTTTATCTACTTACCTAATGAAAAGGCTTTGCTTTACTCCAAAACCATTTTTACTGTGATTTTCTCGGTCCATTGCATACGAATTCCACACCAGTTTGTCCAGATATGACTGGATGAAACCAGAAATATCCGGTTGTGTTTTGGCTAACTCAATCCTAAATACTGCTAGAGACTCTGTGTTTGTGTATTCCTGATATTATCCATGGACTTTATTTTTTCAATTTTTTTACAGGGAACATTTAATTTTGTGCTTGGAAACACTAATTGTTTGCACATGGAGAAACCAGCTCTACACATTCGTGTTTTCTAGGGACAAAGCTAGAGGAAATGCGGGAAAAAATCATGATATTTCTGTTTGTATAGATGACATTTTATTCACTTGCATAACGAAAAGACTTTGCTTTTCTCCAAAACCATTTTTACTGTGATTTTCTCGGTCCATTGCATACGAATTCCACACCACTTTGCCCGGATATGACTGGATGAAACCGGAAATATCCGGGTTTGTTTTGGCTAACTCAATCCAGGATATTGCTACAGCCTCTATGTTTGTGTATTCCTGATATTATCCATGGGCTTTATTGTTTTGAATGTTTTTTATCAGGGAACATTTCATTTTGTCCCGTAGAAATACTAATTCGTTCATCCTGGGAACACCAGCTCTACACATTTGTGTTTTCTAGGGACAAAGCTAGAGGAAGTCCGGGAAAAAATCATGATATTTCTGTTTGTATAGATCACATTTTATGCACTTCCATAATGAAATGATTTATTTTCTCCAAAACCATTTTTACTGTGATTTTCTCGGTCCATTGCATACCAATTCCTCACCACTTTGTCCGGATATCACTGAATGAAACCGGAAATATCCGTTTTTTTTTTTTTTTTTTGCTAACTCAATCACAGATATTGCTACAGCCTCTTTGTTTGTATATTTCTGATATTATCCACGGACTTTATTGTTTTGAATGTATTTATCAGGGAATATTTAATTTTGTACCATTGAAACATTAATTGGTTCAAGATGGGAACACCAGCTCTACACATTCGTATATTCTAGCGAGAAAGCTAGAGGAACTGCGGCAAACAAACATGATATTTCTGTTTGTATAGATGACATTTTATGCACTTGCCTAACGAAAAGACTTTGCTTTTCTCCAAAACCATTTTTACTGTGATTTTCTCGGTCCATTGCATACAAATTCCACACCACTTTGCCCGGATATGACTGGATGAAACCATAAATATCTGGTTTAGTTTTGGCTAACTCAATCCCAGTTATTGCTACAGCCTCTGTGTTTGTGTATTCCTGATATTATCCACAGACTTTATTGTTTTTAATGTTTTTTTTTTTCAGGGAACATTTAATTTTGTGCTGCGCAACACTAATTGTTTCCACATGGAGACACCAGCTCTACACATTCGTATTTTCTAGGGAGAAAGCTAGAGGAACTGTGGCAAACAAAGATGATATTCCTGTTTGTATCGATGACATTTTATGCACTTGCCTAACGAAAAGACTTTGCTTTTCTCCAAAACCATTTTTACTGTGATTTTCTCGGTCCATTGCATACGAGTTCCACACCACTTTGCCCGGATATGACTGGATGAAACCAGAAATATCCGGTTGTGTTTTGGCTAACTCAATCCTAAATACTGCTAGAGACTCTGTGTTTGTGTATTCCTGATATTATCCATGGACTTTATTTTTTCAATTTTTTTTACAGGGGACATTTCATTTTGTGCTTGGGAAGACTAATTGTTTGCGCATGGAGAAACCAGCTCTACACATTCGTGTTACTAGAGACAAAGCTAGAGGAACGGCGGGAAAAAATCATGATATTTCTGTTTGTATAGATCACATTTAACGCACTTCCATAATGAAATGACTTTATTTTCTCCAAAACCATTTTTACTGTGATTTTCTCGGTCCATTGCATACAAATTCCACACCACTTTGTCCGGATATGACTGAATGAAACCGGAAATATCCGTTTATTTATTTATTTTTTTTGCTAACTCAATCCCAGATATTGATACTGCCTCTGTGTTTGCGTATTCCTAAATATTATCCTCAGACTTTATTGTTTTGAATGTTTTTTTTCAGGGAACATTTAATTTTCTGCTGCAAAACACTAATTGTTTCCACATGGAGACACCAGTTCTACACATTCATATTTTCTAGGGAGAAAGCTAGAGGAACTCTGGCAAACAAACATGATATTCCTGTTTCTATAGATGACATTTTATGCACTTGCCTAACGTAAAGACTTTGCTTTTCTCCAAAACCATTTTTACTGTGTTTCTCTCAGTCCAATGCATACGAATTCCACACCACTTTGCCCGGATATGACTGGATGAAACCTGAAATATCTGGATGTCTTTTGGCTAACTCAATCTTAAATATTGCTACAACCTCTGTGTTTGTGTATTCCTGATATTATACACGGAATTTATTTTTTTTAATTTCTTTTTCAGGGTACATTTAATTTTGTACTGTTGAAACACTAATTGTTTCCACATGGAGACAACGGCTCTACACATTCGTATTTTCTAGGGAGAAAGCTAGAGGAACTGCGGCAAACAAACATGATATTTCTGTTTATATAGATGACATTTTATGCACTTGCCTTACGAAAAGACTTTGCTTTTCTCCAAAACCATTTTTACTGTTATGTTCTCGGTCTATTGCATAGGAATTCCACACCAGTTTGTCTGGATATGACTGGATGAAACCAGAAATATCCGGTTTTGTTTTGGCTAACTCAATCCCAGATATTGCAACAGCCTCTGTGTTTGTTTATTCCTGATATTATGAATGGATTTTATTGTTTTGAATGTTTTCAGTCAGGGAACATTTTATTTTGAGCTTCTATGCAGTAATTCGTTCCACATGGAGACACAAGCTTTACACATTCGTATTTTCTAGGGAGAAAGCTAGAGGAACTGAGGGAAAAACGCATGATAATTCTGTTTGTATAGATGACATTTTATGCACTTGCCTAACGAAAAGACTTTGCTTTTCTCCAAAACCATTTTTACTGTTATGTTCTCGGTCTATTGCATACGAATTCCACACCAGTTTGTCCGGATATGACTGGATGAAACCGGAAATATCCGGTTTTGTTTTGGCTAACTCAATCCCAGATATTGCAACAGCCTCTGTGTTTGTTTATTCCTGATATTATCAATGGATTTTATTGTTTTGAATGTTTTTTGTCAGGGAACATTTGATTTTGAGCTTGGATACAGTAATGCATTCATCATGGAGACAACGTCTCTACACATTCGTATTTTCTAGGGAGAAAGCTAGAGGAACTGCGGCAAACAAACCTCATATTTCTGTTTGTATAGATGACATTTTATGCACTTGCCTAACGAAAAGACTTTGCTTTTCTACAAAACCATTTTTACTCTGATTTTCCCAGTCCATTTCATACGAATTCCACACCAGTTTGTCCGGATATGACTGGATGAAACCAGAAATATCTGGTATAGTTTTGGCTAACTCAATCTGAAATATTGCTGCAGCCTCTGCGTTTGTGTATTCCTGATATTATACACGGATTTATTTTTTTGCATGTTTTTTTTCAGGGAAAATTTAATGTTTTGCTTGGAAACACTAATTGGTTCCACGTGGAGACACCAGCTCTGCACATTCGTATTTTCTAGGGAGAAAGCTAGAGGAACTGCGGCAAAGAAACATGATATTTCTGTTTGTATCGATGATATTTTGTCTATTTGCCTAATGAAAACACTTTGCTTTTCTCCAAAACCATTTTTACTGTGATTTTCTCGGTCCATTGCATAGGAATTCCACACCAGTTTGTCCATTTTGACTGGATGAAACCGGGAATATCCGGTGTTCTCTTGGCTAACTCAATCCCAGATATTGCTACAGCCTCTGTGTTTGTGTTTTCCGGATATTATCAATAGACTTTCTTGTTTTGTATGTTTTTTATCAGGGAACTTTTAATTTTGTGCTTGGAAACACTAATTGGTTCCACATGGAGACACCAGCACTACACATTCGTATTTTCTTGGGAGGAAGCTACAGGAACTGCAGCAAACAAACATGATATTTATGTTTGTATAGATGACATTTTATCCACTTGCCTAACGAAAAGACTTTGCTTTGCTCCAAAACCAGTTTTACTGTGATTTTCTCGGTCCATTGCACAGGAATTCCACAGGAGTTTGTGCAAATATGACTGTATGATACCAGAAATATCCGGTTTTCTTTTGCCTAACTCTATCCCTTATATTTCTACAGCCTCTTTGTTTGTGTATTCCTGATATTATCCACGGACTTTATTGTTTTGAATGTTTTTTTATCAGGGAACATTTAATTTTGTGCTTGGAAACACTAATTTGTTACACATGGAGACACCAGCTCTACATATTTGTATTTTGTAGGGAGAAATCTGGAGGAACAGCCGAAAACAAACATGATATTTCTGTTTGTATCGATGATATTTTATCTACTTGCCTAATGAAAAGATGTTTCTTTTCTCCAAAACCATTTGTAGTCTGATTATCTCAGCCCATTGCATACGAATTCCACACAAGTTTGTCCGGATATGACTGGATGAATCCAGAAATATCCGGTTGTGTTTTGGCTAACACAGCTGAAATATTGCTACAGCCTCTGTGTTTGTGTATTCCTGATATTATCCATGGACTTTTTTGTTTTGAATATTTTTATCCGGGAACATTAATTTTTTTGCTTGGAAATACTGATTGGTTCCACATGGAGACACCAGCTCTACATATTGGTATTTTCTAGGGAGAAAGCTAGAGGAACTGAGGCAAACAAACATGATATTTCTGTTTGTATAGCTGGCATTTTATCCACTTGCCTAATGAAAAGACTTTGCTTTTCTCCAAAACCATTTTTACTCTGATTTTCTCGGTCCATTGCTTACGAACTCCACACCAGTTTGTCCAGATGTGACTGGATGAAACCAGAAATAATTGGATGTGTTTTGTCTAACTCTAACCGAAATATTGCGAAAGCCTCTGTGTTTGTGTTTTCTGGATATTATCGATGGACTTTATTGTTTTGAATGTTTTTATCAGGGAACATTTAATTTTGTTCCATTAAAACACTAATTGGTTCCACGTGGAGACACCAGCTCTGCACATTCGTATTTTCTAGGGAGAAAGCTAGAGGAACTGCAGCAAACAAACATGATATTTCTGTTTGTATAGATGACATTTTCTGCACTTGCCTAATGAAAAGACTTTTCTTTTCTCCAAAACCATTTTTGCTGTTATTTTCTCGGCCCATTGCATACGAATTCCACAACACATTTTGCGGATATGACTGGATGAAACCAGAAATATCTGGTTCTGTTTTGGCTAACTGAATCCCAGATATTACTACAGCCTCTGTGTTTGTGTTTTCTGGATATTCTCGATGGACTTATTGTTTTGAATGTTTTTATAAGGGAACATTTATTTTTGTACCGTAGAAACACTAATTGGTTCATCATGGGAACAGTAGCTCTACACATTCATATTTTGTAGGGGGAAAGCCTGAGGAACTGCGGCAAACAAACATGATATTTCTGTTTGTCTAGTTGACATTTTATGCACTTGCCTAACGTAAAGACTTTGCATTTCTGCAAAACCATTTTTACTGTGATTTTCTCGGTCTATTGCATACGAATTCCACAGGAGTTTGTCCAGATATGACTGGATGAAACCAGAAATATCCGGTTTATTTTTGGTTAACTCAATCCCAGATATTGCTACAGCCTCTGTGTTTGTGTTTTCTGGATATTATCAATGGACTTTATTGTTTTGAATTTTTTTTATAGGGAACATTTTATTTTGAGCTTGGATACAGTAATTGCTTCCACATGTAAACACCAGCTCTGCACATTCGTATTTTCTAGGGAGAATGCTAGAGGAACTGTGGCAAACAAACATGATATTTCTGTTTGTATAGATGACTTTTTCTGCACTTGCCTAACGTAAAGACTTTGCTTTTCTCCAAAACCATTTTTGCTGTTATTTTCTCGGCCCATTGCATACGAATTCCACAACACATTTTACGGATATGACTGGATGAAACCAGAAATATCCGGTTGTGTTTTGGCTAACTGAATCCCAGATATTACTACAGCCACTGTGTTGTGTTTTCTGGATAATATGGATGGATTTATTGTATTGAATGTTTTTATAAGGGAACATTTATGTTTGTACCGTATAAACACTAATTGGTTCATCATGGGAACAGCAGCTCTACACATTCATATTTTGTAGGGAGAAAGCCTGAGGAACTGCGGCAAACAAACATGATATTTCTGTTTGTCTAGTTGACATTTTATGCACTTGCCTTACGTAGACTTTGCTTTTCTCCAAAACCATTTTTACTGTGATTTACTCATTCCATTGCATACGAATTCCACACGAGTTTGTCTGGATATGACTGGATGAAACCGGAAATATCCGGTTTTGTGTTTGCTAACTCAATCTCAAATATTGCTACAGCCTCTGTGTTTTTGTATGCCTGATATTATCCACAATCTTTATTGTTTTGAATGTTTTTTTATTAGGGAACATTTAATTTTTTGCTGCGAAACACTTATTGTTTCCACATGGAGACACCAGCCCTACATTTTGTATATTCTAGGGAGAAAGGTAGAGGAACTGTGGCAAACAAACATGATACTTCTGTTTTTATAGCTGACATTTTATCCACTTGCCTAATGAAAAGACTTTGCTTTTCTCCAAAACAATTTTTACTCTGATTTTCTCGGTCCATTGCATATGAATTCCTAACCACTTTGTCCGGATATGACTCAATGAAACCAGAAATATCAGGTTGTGTTTTGGCTAACTGAATCCAAAATATTGTGAAAGCCTCTGTGTTTGTGTTTTCCCGATATTATCGAAGGACTTCATTGTTTTGAATATTTTTATCAGGGAACATTTATTTTTGTACCATTGAAACAGTAATTTATTCATCATGGGGACACCAGCTCTACACATTCGTATTTACTAGGGAGAAATCTAGAGGAACTGCAACAAACATGATATTTATGTTTGTGTAGATGACATTTTATGCACTTGCCTAACGAAAAGACTTTGCTTTTTTCCAAAACCATTTTTACTGTGATTTTCTCGGTCCATTGCATACGAATTCCACACCAGTTTCTCCAGATGTGACTGGATGAAACCAGAAATATTCGGATGTGTTTTGTCTAACTCTAACTGAAATATTGCGAAAGCCTCTGTGTTTCTGTTTTCTGGATATTATCGATGGACTTTATTGTTTTGAATGTTTTTATCAGGGAATATATAATTTTGTACCGTTAAAACACTAATTGGTTCATCATGGGACCACCAGCTCTACACAATTTTATTTTCAAGGGAGAAAGCTAGAGGAACTGCAGGAAACAAACATGATAATTCTGTTTCTCTAGATGACATTTTATGCACTTGCCTAACAAAAAGACTTTGCTTTTCTCCAAAATCATTTTTACTGTGATTTTCTCGGTCCATTGCATAGGAATTCCACACCACTTTGTTCGGATATGACTGGATGAAACCAGAAATATCTGGTTCTGTTTTGGCTAACTCAATCCGAAATATTGCTACAGCCTCTGTGTTTGTGTATTCCTGATATTATCCACGGATTTTATTGTTTTGAATGTTTTTTTTTCAGGGAATATTTTATTTTTTGCTTAGACACACTAATTGGTTCCACGTGGAGACACCAGCTCTGCACATTCGTATTTTCTAGGGAGAAAGCTAGAGGAACTGCGGCAAACAAACATGATATTTCTGTTTTCATAGCTGACATTTTATCCACTTGCCTAACCAAAAGACTTTGCTTTTCTCCAAAACCATTTTTACTGTGATTTTCTCGGTCCATTGCATATGAATTCCATACCACTTAGTCCTGATATGACTGGATCAAACCAGAAATATCCAGTTGTGCTTTGGCTAACTGAATCCCAGATATTACTACAGCCTCTGTGTTTGTGTTTTCTGGATATTTTCGATGGACTTATTTTTTTGAAAGTTTTTATAAGGGAACATTTATTTTTGTACCGTAGAAACACTACTTGCTTCATCATGGGAATAGCAGCTCTACAAATTCATATTTTGTAGGGAGAAAGCCTGCGGAACTGCAGCAAACAAACATGATATTTCTGTTTGTCTAGTTGACATTTTATGCACTTGCCTTACGTAAAGACTTTCTTTTTCTCCAAAACCATTTTTACTGTGATTTTCTCGGTCCATTGCATAAAAGTTCCACAGGAGTTTGTCCGGATATGACTGGATGAAACCAGAAATATCCGGTTGTGTTTTGGCTAACTCAATTGCAGATAGGGCTACAGTCTCTGTGTTTGTGTATTCCTGATATTATCCACGGACTTTATTGTTTTGAATGTTTTTTTATCAGGGAACGTTTAATTTTGTGCTTGGAAACACCAATTGGTTCCAAAGGGAAACACCAGCTCTACCTACTTTTATTTTCTAGGGAGAAAGCTAGAGGAACTGTGGCAAACGAACTTGATAATTCTGTTTGTATAGATGAGTTTTTATGCACTTGCCTAACGAAAAGACTTTGCTTTTCTCCAAAATCATTTTTAGTGTGATTTTCTTGGTCCATTGCATACGAATTCCACACCAGTTTGTCCGGATATGACTGGATGAAACCAGAAATATCTGGTTGTGTTTTCGCTAACTCAACCCAAAATATTGCTACAGCCTCTGTGTTTGTGTATTCCAGATATTATCCATGGACTTTATTTTTTTGAATGTTTTTTTTCAGGGAACATTTAATTTTTTGCTTGGAAATACTAATTCCTCCATGTGGAGACACCAGCTCTGCACATTCGTATTTTCTAGGGAGAATGCCAGAGGAACTGCGGCAAACAAACATGATATTTCTGTTTGTCTAGATGACATTTTATGCACTTGCCTAAAGAAAAAACTTTGCTTTTCTCCAAAACCATTTTTACTGTGATTTTCTCGGTCCATTGCATAGAAATTCCACAGGAGTTTGTCCGGATATGTCTAGATGAAACCAGAAATATCCGATTTTGTTTTGGCTAACTCAATCCGAAATATTGTGAAAGCCTCTGTGTTTGTGTTTTCTGGATATTATCGATGGACTTTATTGTTTTGAATATTTTTATCAGGGAACATTTAATTTTGTACCGTAGAAACACTAATTGGTTCATCATGGGGACGCCAGCTCTACACATTCATATTTTCTACGGAAAAGCTACAGGAACTGCGGCAAACAAACATGATATTTCTGTTTGTCTCGATGAAATTTTATGCACTTGCCTAACGAAAAGACTTTGCCCTGGAGTCGAAGGATGCCCAGGTCAGAGCCACAGATCTTATTGGCTCTAAGCTGAAAAGCCCTTCACTCAGCCCAACTTCCAAAGTGACCACTGCAGCTGAGGGAACGGCCAAGTAGGGTCAGCAACATTGCAGGCAGAACTGTAAATTTCTTGTTAGAGATGCCCCCTGCCTTTACCTGGCCAGCTCTCCTCCCAGCCCAGCCAAGTAATGAAAGGCAACAGAGTGCCTTCCCCTAGGAGGCTCACACCTCCCTTAGGATGTACCCCATGCGAAGAGATAGATAGGTCTGGGCCTCTTAACTTACAAGGCCTAAAGCCCACCAGATTAGTATCAAGCCCCTTCTGTCAGGTTCTATTTGCCTCTCAATCAGAAAACTTACTTGTAGCTTAGACAGCACCTTTCTTAGCTCCTCTAATAATGACTCTGTCCTTTGTTCTAGGCCCTGTCTAGTGCACTTGGGCCTCATTCCTTTGTAATCATAACCTCTACTCTACCACCAATGGCTCTACTCCCAACCTGTGTGTACTGATGGTCCTCTTCCCCACTTAATGCTGTATAATTGTTCAAACCTGGTAAATGCCACTCTTAGGATCATTGGTCACTATCCTCACTCTGTCTTTTATGACCTGGTCTAAATATGATCAGAGTCGGCAAACTTGGAAGGCTTCCATAGCCTTGGCAATTCATGACGACAGCCTAGGATGGTAACTGGCGCCATAAACTAGAGTGTCAATTTGTTGGGTCAACAACAGGAGCCACTGTGCACTTGATCCTCATGTGGGATCTCTGTCCTTAATATGCTGTACATTGTGATTTAATGCTATAACTAGTACTCAAAGAGTATGTTTCATTTTGTGTTTCTATGTGGGTGCAAACTGTTGAAATCTTTATACTAAATTGACCTTCTGTATATAAAGAGAATTGAAAATGAATCTTGATGCAAATGGAAGAGGAGAGGGAGCGGGAGAGGGGAGGGTTGCAGGTGGGAGGGAATTTATGGGAGGGGGAAGCCATTGTAATCCATAAGCTGTACACTGGAAATTTATATTCATTAAATAAAAGTTAAAAAAAAGACTTTGCTTTTCTCCAAAACCATTTGTACTCGGATTTTCTCGATCCATTGCATACAAATTCCCACCACTTTGTCTGGATATGAATGGATGAAAACAGAAATATCTGGTTGTATATTGGCTAACTCAATCCCAGTTATTGCTACAGCCTCTGTGTTTGTGTATTCCTGATATTATCCATGAACTTTATTTTTTACAGTGTTTTTTTTTTCAGGGAACATTTAATTTTGTGCATGGAAACACTAATTGGTTCCACATGGAGACACCAGCGCTACACATTCGTATTTTCTAGGGAAAAGGTAGAGGAACTGCGGCAAACAAACATGATATTTCTGTTTGTATCTATGACATTTTATGCACTTGCCTAATGAAAAGTCTTTGCTTTTCTCCAAAATCATTTTTACTGTGATTTTCTCAGTCCATTGCATAGGTATTCCACACCACTTTGTCCAGATATTACTGGATGAAATGGGAAATATCCAGTTGTGTTTTGGCTAACACAATCCCAGATATTGCTACAGACTCTGTGTTTGTGTATTCCTGATATTATAGACCGAATTTATTGTTTTGAATGTATTTTTTTCAGGGAACATTTAATTTTGTGCTTGGAAATACTAATTGGTTCCACATGGAGACACCAGCTCTAATATTTTTATTTTCTATGGAGAAATTAGAGGAAGTGCGGCAAACAAACATGATATTTCTGTTTGTATCGATGATATTTTTGTCAATTTCCTTATGAAAAGGCTTTGCTTTTCTCCAAAACCATTTTTACTGTGATTTTCTTGGAACACTGCATGCGAATTCCACACCACTATGTCCGGTTATGACTGCATATAACCAGTAATATCCGGTTGTGTTTTGGCTCACTCAATCCAAAATATTGCTACAGTCTCTGCGTTTGTGTATTTTTGATATTATCCATGGACTTTATATTTTTCAATGTTTTTTTTCAGGGAACATTTAATGTTGTGCTTGGAAACACTAATTGGTTCCACATGGAGACACTAGCTCTAAACATTCATATATTCTTCTGAGAAAGCTAGAGGAACTGCGATAAACAAACATGATATTTCTGTTTGTATAGATGACATTTTATGCACTTGCCTAAGGAAAAGACATTGCTTTTCTCCAAAACCATTTTTACTGTGATTTTCTCGGTCCATTGCATACAAATTCCACACCACTTTGGCCGGTTATGACTGGATGCAACCAGAAATATCTGGTTGTGTTTTTGCTCACTCAATCCGAAATATTGCTACGGCCTCCTCGTTTGTGAATTCCTGATATTATCCATGGACTATATATTTTTCAATGTTTTTTTTTCAGGGAATATTTAATTTTGTGCTGCGAAACACTAATTGGTTCCACATGGAGACACCAGCTCTACACATTCATATTTTCTAGGGAGAAAGCTAGAGGAACTGCGGCAAACAAACATGATATTTCTTTTTGTATAGATGACATTTTATGCACTTGCCTAATGAAAAGACTTTTCTTTTCTCCAAAACCATTTTTACTGTGATTTTCTCAGTCCATTGCACACGAATTCCACACCAGTTTGTCCGGATATGACTGGATGAAACCAGAAATATCCGGTTGTGCTTTGGCTAACTCAATCCCAGATATTGCTACAGCCTCTGTGTTTGTGTATTCCTGATATTATCCATGGACTTTATTGTTTTGAATGTTTTTTTTTAAGGGAACATTTATTTTTGTACCGTAGAAACACTAATTGCTTCATCATGGGAATAGCAGCTCTACAAATTCATATTTTGTAGGGAGAAAGCCTGCGGAACTGCAGCAAACAAACATGATATTTCTGTTTGTCTAGTTGACATTTTATGCACTTGCCTTACGTAAAGACTTTCTTTTTCTCCAAAACCATTTTTACTGTGATTTTCTCGGTCCATTGCATAAAAGTTCCACAGGAGTTTGTCCGGATATGACTGGATGAAACCAGAAATATCCGGTTGTGTTTTGGCTAACTCAATTGCAGATAGGGCTACAGTCTCTGTGTTTGTGTATTCCTGATATTATCCACGGACTTTATTGTTTTGAATGTTTTTTTATCAGGGAACGTTTAATTTTGTGCTTGGAAACACCAATTGGTTCCAAAGGGAAACACCAGCTCTACCTACTTTTATTTTCTAGGGAGAAAGCTAGAGGAACTGTGGCAAACGAACTTGATAATTCTGTTTGTATAGATGAGTTTTTATGCACTTGCCTAACGAAAAGACTTTGCTTTTCTCCAAAATCATTTTTAGTGTGATTTTCTTGGTCCATTGCATACGAATTCCACACCAGTTTGTCCGGATATGACTGGATGAAACCAGAAATATCTGGTTGTGTTTTCGCTAACTCAACCCAAAATATTGCTACAGCCTCTGTGTTTGTGTATTCCAGATATTATCCATGGACTTTATTTTTTTGAATGTTTTTTTTCAGGGAACATTTAATTTTTTGCTTGGAAATACTAATTCCTCCATGTGGAGACACCAGCTCTGCACATTCGTATTTTCTAGGGAGAATGCCAGAGGAACTGCGGCAAACAAACATGATATTTCTGTTTGTCTAGATGACATTTTATGCACTTGCCTAAAGAAAAAACTTTGCTTTTCTCCAAAACCATTTTTACTGTGATTTTCTCGGTCCATTGCATAGAAATTCCACAGGAGTTTGTCCGGATATGTCTAGATGAAACCAGAAATATCCGATTTTGTTTTGGCTAACTCAATCCGAAATATTGTGAAAGCCTCTGTGTTTGTGTTTTCTGGATATTATCGATGGACTTTATTGTTTTGAATATTTTTATCAGGGAACATTTAATTTTGTACCGTAGAAACACTAATTGGTTCATCATGGGGACGCCAGCTCTACACATTCATATTTTCTACGGAAAAGCTACAGGAACTGCGGCAAACAAACATGATATTTCTGTTTGTCTCGATGAAATTTTATGCACTTGCCTAACGAAAAGACTTTGCCCTGGAGTCGAAGGATGCCCAGGTCAGAGCCACAGATCTTATTGGCTCTAAGCTGAAAAGCCCTTCACTCAGCCCAACTTCCAAAGTGACCACTGCAGCTGAGGGAACGGCCAAGTAGGGTCAGCAACATTGCAGGCAGAACTGTAAATTTCTTGTTAGAGATGCCCCCTGCCTTTACCTGGCCAGCTCTCCTCCCAGCCCAGCCAAGTAATGAAAGGCAACAGAGTGCCTTCCCCTAGGAGGCTCACACCTCCCTTAGGATGTACCCCATGCGAAGAGATAGATAGGTCTGGGCCTCTTAACTTACAAGGCCTAAAGCCCACCAGATTAGTATCAAGCCCCTTCTGTCAGGTTCTATTTGCCTCTCAATCAGAAAACTTACTTGTAGCTTAGACAGCACCTTTCTTAGCTCCTCTAATAATGACTCTGTCCTTTGTTCTAGGCCCTGTCTAGTGCACTTGGGCCTCATTCCTTTGTAATCATAACCTCTACTCTACCACCAATGGCTCTACTCCCAACCTGTGTGTACTGATGGTCCTCTTCCCCACTTAATGCTGTATAATTGTTCAAGCCTGGTAAATGCCACTCTTAGGATCATTGGTCACTATCCTCACTCTGTCTTTTATGACCTGGTCTAAATATGATCAGAGTCGGCAAACTTGGAAGGCTTCCATAGCCTTGGCAATTCATGACGACAGCCTAGGATGGTAACTGGCGCCATAAACTAGAGTGTCAATTTGTTGGGTCAACAACAGGAGCCACTGTGCACTTGATCCTCATGTGGGATCTCTGTCCTTAATATGCTGTACATTGTGATTTAATGCTATAACTAGTACTCAAAGAGTATGTTTCATTTTGTGTTTCTATGTGGGTGCAAACTGTTGAAATCTTTATACTAAATTGACCTTCTGTATATAAAGAGAATTGAAAATGAATCTTGATGCAAATGGAAGAGGAGAGGGAGCGGGAGAGGGGAGGGTTGCAGGTGGGAGGGAATTTATGGGAGGGGGAAGCCATTGTAATCCATAAGCTGTACACTGGAAATTTATATTCATTAAATAAAAGTTAAAAAAAAGACTTTGCTTTTCTCCAAAACCATTTGTACTCGGATTTTCTCGATCCATTGCATACAAATTCCCACCACTTTGTCTGGATATGAATGGATGAAAACAGAAATATCTGGTTGTATATTGGCTAACTCAATCCCAGTTATTGCTACAGCCTCTGTGTTTGTGTATTCCTGATATTATCCATGAACTTTATTTTTTACAGTGTTTTTTTTTTCAGGGAACATTTAATTTTGTGCATGGAAACACTAATTGGTTCCACATGGAGACACCAGCGCTACACATTCGTATTTTCTAGGGAAAAGGTAGAGGAACTGCGGCAAACAAACATGATATTTCTGTTTGTATCTATGACATTTTATGCACTTGCCTAATGAAAAGTCTTTGCTTTTCTCCAAAATCATTTTTACTGTGATTTTCTCAGTCCATTGCATAGGTATTCCACACCACTTTGTCCAGATATTACTGGATGAAATGGGAAATATCCAGTTGTGTTTTGGCTAACACAATCCCAGATATTGCTACAGACTCTGTGTTTGTGTATTCCTGATATTATAGACCGAATTTATTGTTTTGAATGTATTTTTTTCAGGGAACATTTAATTTTGTGCTTGGAAATACTAATTGGTTCCACATGGAGACACCAGCTCTAATATTTTTATTTTCTATGGAGAAATTAGAGGAAGTGCGGCAAACAAACATGATATTTCTGTTTGTATCGATGATATTTTTGTCAATTTCCTTATGAAAAGGCTTTGCTTTTCTCCAAAACCATTTTTACTGTGATTTTCTTGGAACACTGCATGCGAATTCCACACCACTATGTCCGGTTATGACTGCATATAACCAGTAATATCCGGTTGTGTTTTGGCTCACTCAATCCAAAATATTGCTACAGTCTCTGCGTTTGTGTATTTTTGATATTATCCATGGACTTTATATTTTTCAATGTTTTTTTTCAGGGAACATTTAATGTTGTGCTTGGAAACACTAATTGGTTCCACATGGAGACACTAGCTCTAAACATTCATATATTCTTCTGAGAAAGCTAGAGGAACTGCGATAAACAAACATGATATTTCTGTTTGTATAGATGACATTTTATGCACTTGCCTAAGGAAAAGACATTGCTTTTCTCCAAAACCATTTTTACTGTGATTTTCTCGGTCCATTGCATACAAATTCCACACCACTTTGGCCGGTTATGACTGGATGCAACCAGAAATATCTGGTTGTGTTTTTGCTCACTCAATCCGAAATATTGCTACGGCCTCCTCGTTTGTGAATTCCTGATATTATCCATGGACTATATATTTTTCAATGTTTTTTTTTCAGGGAATATTTAATTTTGTGCTGCGAAACACTAATTGGTTCCACATGGAGACACCAGCTCTACACATTCATATTTTCTAGGGAGAAAGCTAGAGGAACTGTGGCAAACAAACATGATATTTCTTTTTGTATAGATGACATTTTATGCACTTGCCTAATGAAAAGACTTTTCTTTTCTCCAAAACCATTTTTACTGTGATTTTCTCAGTCCATTGCACACGAATTCCACACCAGTTTGTCCGGATATGACTGGATGAAACCAGAAATATCCGGTTGTGCTTTGGCTAACTCAATCCCAGATATTGCTACAGCCTCTGTGTTTGTGTATTCCTGATATTATCCATGGACTTTATTGTTTTGAATGTTTTTTTTAAGGGAACATTTATTTTTGTACCGTAGAAACACTAATTGCTTCATCATGGGAATAGCAGCTCTACAAATTCATATTTTGTAGGGAGAAAGCCTGCGGAACTGCAGCAAACAAACATGATATTTCTGTTTGTCTAGTTGACATTTTATGCACTTGCCTTACGTAAAGACTTTCTTTTTCTCCAAAACCATTTTTACTGTGATTTTCTCGGTCCATTGCATAAAAGTTCCACAGGAGTTTGTCCGGATATGACTGGATGAAACCAGAAATATCCGGTTGTGTTTTGGCTAACTCAATTGCAGATAGGGCTACAGTCTCTGTGTTTGTGTATTCCTGATATTATCCACGGACTTTATTGTTTTGAATGTTTTTTTATCAGGGAACGTTTAATTTTGTGCTTGGAAACACCAATTGGTTCCAAAGGGAAACACCAGCTCTACCTACTTTTATTTTCTAGGGAGAAAGCTAGAGGAACTGTGGCAAACGAACTTGATAATTCTGTTTGTATAGATGAGTTTTTATGCACTTGCCTAACGAAAAGACTTTGCTTTTCTCCAAAATCATTTTTAGTGTGATTTTCTTGGTCCATTGCATACGAATTCCACACCAGTTTGTCCGGATATGACTGGATGAAACCAGAAATATCTGGTTGTGTTTTCGCTAACTCAACCCAAAATATTGCTACAGCCTCTGTGTTTGTGTATTCCAGATATTATCCATGGACTTTATTTTTTTGAATGTTTTTTTTCAGGGAACATTTAATTTTTTGCTTGGAAATACTAATTCCTCCATGTGGAGACACCAGCTCTGCACATTCGTATTTTCTAGGGAGAATGCCAGAGGAACTGCGGCAAACAAACATGATATTTCTGTTTGTCTAGATGACATTTTATGCACTTGCCTAAAGAAAAAACTTTGCTTTTCTCCAAAACCATTTTTACTGTGATTTTCTCGGTCCATTGCATAGAAATTCCACAGGAGTTTGTCCGGATATGTCTAGATGAAACCAGAAATATCCGATTTTGTTTTGGCTAACTCAATCCGAAATATTGTGAAAGCCTCTGTGTTTGTGTTTTCTGGATATTATCGATGGACTTTATTGTTTTGAATATTTTTATCAGGGAACATTTAATTTTGTACCGTAGAAACACTAATTGGTTCATCATGGGGACGCCAGCTCTACACATTCATATTTTCTACGGAAAAGCTACAGGAACTGCGGCAAACAAACATGATATTTCTGTTTGTCTCGATGAAATTTTATGCACTTGCCTAACGAAAAGACTTTGCCCTGGAGTCGAAGGATGCCCAGGTCAGAGCCACAGATCTTATTGGCTCTAAGCTGAAAAGCCCTTCACTCAGCCCAACTTCCAAAGTGACCACTGCAGCTGAGGGAACGGCCAAGTAGGGTCAGCAACATTGCAGGCAGAACTGTAAATTTCTTGTTAGAGATGCCCCCTGCCTTTACCTGGCCAGCTCTCCTCCCAGCCCAGCCAAGTAATGAAAGGCAACAGAGTGCCTTCCCCTAGGAGGCTCACACCTCCCTTAGGATGTACCCCATGCGAAGAGATAGATAGGTCTGGGCCTCTTAACTTACAAGGCCTAAAGCCCACCAGATTAGTATCAAGCCCCTTCTGTCAGGTTCTATTTGCCTCTCAATCAGAAAACTTACTTGTAGCTTAGACAGCACCTTTCTTAGCTCCTCTAATAATGACTCTGTCCTTTGTTCTAGGCCCTGTCTAGTGCACTTGGGCCTCATTCCTTTGTAATCATAACCTCTACTCTACCACCAATGGCTCTACTCCCAACCTGTGTGTACTGATGGTCCTCTTCCCCACTTAATGCTGTATAATTGTTCAAGCCTGGTAAATGCCACTCTTAGGATCATTGGTCACTATCCTCACTCTGTCTTTTATGACCTGGTCTAAATATGATCAGAGTCGGCAAACTTGGAAGGCTTCCATAGCCTTGGCAATTCATGACGACAGCCTAGGATGGTAACTGGCGCCATAAACTAGAGTGTCAATTTGTTGGGTCAACAACAGGAGCCACTGTGCACTTGATCCTCATGTGGGATCTCTGTCCTTAATATGCTGTACATTGTGATTTAATGCTATAACTAGTACTCAAAGAGTATGTTTCATTTTGTGTTTCTATGTGGGTGCAAACTGTTGAAATCTTTATACTAAATTGACCTTCTGTATATAAAGAGAATTGAAAATGAATCTTGATGCAAATGGAAGAGGAGAGGGAGCGGGAGAGGGGAGGGTTGCAGGTGGGAGGGAATTTATGGGAGGGGGAAGCCATTGTAATCCATAAGCTGTACACTGGAAATTTATATTCATTAAATAAAAGTTAAAAAAAAGACTTTGCTTTTCTCCAAAACCATTTGTACTCGGATTTTCTCGATCCATTGCATACAAATTCCCACCACTTTGTCTGGATATGAATGGATGAAAACAGAAATATCTGGTTGTATATTGGCTAACTCAATCCCAGTTATTGCTACAGCCTCTGTGTTTGTGTATTCCTGATATTATCCATGAACTTTATTTTTTACAGTGTTTTTTTTTTCAGGGAACATTTAATTTTGTGCATGGAAACACTAATTGGTTCCACATGGAGACACCAGCGCTACACATTCGTATTTTCTAGGGAAAAGGTAGAGGAACTGCGGCAAACAAACATGATATTTCTGTTTGTATCTATGACATTTTATGCACTTGCCTAATGAAAAGTCTTTGCTTTTCTCCAAAATCATTTTTACTGTGATTTTCTCAGTCCATTGCATAGGTATTCCACACCACTTTGTCCAGATATTACTGGATGAAATGGGAAATATCCAGTTGTGTTTTGGCTAACACAATCCCAGATATTGCTACAGACTCTGTGTTTGTGTATTCCTGATATTATAGACCGAATTTATTGTTTTGAATGTATTTTTTTCAGGGAACATTTAATTTTGTGCTTGGAAATACTAATTGGTTCCACATGGAGACACCAGCTCTAATATTTTTATTTTCTATGGAGAAATTAGAGGAAGTGCGGCAAACAAACATGATATTTCTGTTTGTATCGATGATATTTTTGTCAATTTCCTTATGAAAAGGCTTTGCTTTTCTCCAAAACCATTTTTACTGTGATTTTCTTGGAACACTGCATGCGAATTCCACACCACTATGTCCGGTTATGACTGCATATAACCAGTAATATCCGGTTGTGTTTTGGCTCACTCAATCCAAAATATTGCTACAGTCTCTGCGTTTGTGTATTTTTGATATTATCCATGGACTTTATATTTTTCAATGTTTTTTTTCAGGGAACATTTAATGTTGTGCTTGGAAACACTAATTGGTTCCACATGGAGACACTAGCTCTAAACATTCATATATTCTTCTGAGAAAGCTAGAGGAACTGCGATAAACAAACATGATATTTCTGTTTGTATAGATGACATTTTATGCACTTGCCTAAGGAAAAGACATTGCTTTTCTCCAAAACCATTTTTACTGTGATTTTCTCGGTCCATTGCATACAAATTCCACACCACTTTGGCCGGTTATGACTGGATGCAACCAGAAATATCTGGTTGTGTTTTTGCTCACTCAATCCGAAATATTGCTACGGCCTCCTCGTTTGTGAATTCCTGATATTATCCATGGACTATATATTTTTCAATGTTTTTTTTTCAGGGAATATTTAATTTTGTGCTGCGAAACACTAATTGGTTCCACATGGAGACACCAGCTCTACACATTCATATTTTCTAGGGAGAAAGCTAGAGGAACTGTGGCAAACAAACATGATATTTCTTTTTGTATAGATGACATTTTATGCACTTGCCTAATGAAAAGACTTTTCTTTTCTCCAAAACCATTTTTACTGTGATTTTCTCAGTCCATTGCACACGAATTCCACACCAGTTTGTCCGGATATGACTGGATGAAACCAGAAATATCCGGTTGTGCTTTGGCTAACTCAATCCCAGATATTGCTACAGCCTCTGTGTTTGTGTATTCCTGATATTATCCATGGACTTTATTGTTTTGAATGTTTTTTTTAAGGGAACATTTATTTTTGTACCGTAGAAACACTAATTGCTTCATCATGGGAATAGCAGCTCTACAAATTCATATTTTGTAGGGAGAAAGCCTGCGGAACTGCAGCAAACAAACATGATATTTCTGTTTGTCTAGTTGACATTTTATGCACTTGCCTTACGTAAAGACTTTCTTTTTCTCCAAAACCATTTTTACTGTGATTTTCTCGGTCCATTGCATAAAAGTTCCACAGGAGTTTGTCCGGATATGACTGGATGAAACCAGAAATATCCGGTTGTGTTTTGGCTAACTCAATTGCAGATAGGGCTACAGTCTCTGTGTTTGTGTATTCCTGATATTATCCACGGACTTTATTGTTTTGAATGTTTTTTTATCAGGGAACGTTTAATTTTGTGCTTGGAAACACCAATTGGTTCCAAAGGGAAACACCAGCTCTACCTACTTTTATTTTCTAGGGAGAAAGCTAGAGGAACTGTGGCAAACGAACTTGATAATTCTGTTTGTATAGATGAGTTTTTATGCACTTGCCTAACGAAAAGACTTTGCTTTTCTCCAAAATCATTTTTAGTGTGATTTTCTTGGTCCATTGCATACGAATTCCACACCAGTTTGTCCGGATATGACTGGATGAAACCAGAAATATCTGGTTGTGTTTTCGCTAACTCAACCCAAAATATTGCTACAGCCTCTGTGTTTGTGTATTCCAGATATTATCCATGGACTTTATTTTTTTGAATGTTTTTTTTCAGGGAACATTTAATTTTTTGCTTGGAAATACTAATTCCTCCATGTGGAGACACCAGCTCTGCACATTCGTATTTTCTAGGGAGAATGCCAGAGGAACTGCGGCAAACAAACATGATATTTCTGTTTGTCTAGATGACATTTTATGCACTTGCCTAAAGAAAAAACTTTGCTTTTCTCCAAAACCATTTTTACTGTGATTTTCTCGGTCCATTGCATAGAAATTCCACAGGAGTTTGTCCGGATATGTCTAGATGAAACCAGAAATATCCGATTTTGTTTTGGCTAACTCAATCCGAAATATTGTGAAAGCCTCTGTGTTTGTGTTTTCTGGATATTATCGATGGACTTTATTGTTTTGAATATTTTTATCAGGGAACATTTAATTTTGTACCGTAGAAACACTAATTGGTTCATCATGGGGACGCCAGCTCTACACATTCATATTTTCTACGGAAAAGCTACAGGAACTGCGGCAAACAAACATGATATTTCTGTTTGTCTATATGAAATTTTATGCACTTGCCTAACGAAAAGACTTTGCCCTGGAGTCGAAGGATGCCCAGGTCAGAGCCACAGATCTTATTGGCTCTAAGCTGAAAAGCCCTTCACTCAGCCCAACTTCCAAAGTGACCACTGCAGCTGAGGGAACGGCCAAGTAGGGTCAGCAACATTGCAGGCAGAACTGTAAATTTCTTGTTAGAGATGCCCCCTGCCTTTACCTGGCCAGCTCTCCTCCCAGCCCAGCCAAGTAATGAAAGGCAACAGAGTGCCTTCCCCTAGGAGGCTCACACCTCCCTTAGGATGTACCCCATGTGAAGAGATAGATAGGTCTGGGCCTCTTAACTTACAAGGCCTAAAGCCCACCAGATTAGTATCAAGCCCCTTCTGTCAGGTTCTATTTGCCTCTCAATCAGAAAACTTACTTGTAGCTTAGACAGCACCTTTCTTAGCTCCTCTAATAATGACTCTGTCCTTTGTTCTAGGCCCTGTCTAGTGCACTTGGGCCTCATTCCTTTGTAATCATAACCTCTACTCTACCACCAATGGCTCTACTCCCAACCTGTGTGTACTGATGGTCCTCTTCCCCACTTAATGCTGTATAATTGTTCAAACCTGGTAAATGCCACTCTTAGGATCATTGGTCACTATCCTCACTCTGTCTTTTATGACCTGGTCTAAATATGATCAGAGTCGGCAAACTTGGAAGGCTTCCATAGCCTTGGCAATTCATGACGACAGCCTAGGATGGTAACTGGCGCCATAAACTAGAGTGTCAATTTGTTGGGTCAACAACAGGAGCCACTGTGCACTTGATCCTCATGTGGGATCTCTGTCCTTAATATGCTGTACATTGTGATTTAATGCTATAACTAGTACTCAAAGAGTATGTTTCATTTTGTGTTTCTATGTGGGTGCAAACTGTTGAAATCTTTATACTAAATTGACCTTCTGTATATAAAGAGAATTGAAAATGAATCTTGATGCAAATGGAAGAGGAGAGGGAGCGGGAGAGGGGAGGGTTGCAGGTGGGAGGGAATTTATGGGAGGGGGAAGCCATTGTAATCCATAAGCTGTACACTGGAAATTTATATTCATTAAATAAAAGTTAAAAAAAAGACTTTGCTTTTCTCCAAAACCATTTGTACTCGGATTTTCTCGATCCATTGCATACAAATTCCCACCACTTTGTCTGGATATGAATGGATGAAAACAGAAATATCTGGTTGTATATTGGCTAACTCAATCCCAGTTATTGCTACAGCCTCTGTGTTTGTGTATTCCTGATATTATCCATGAACTTTATTTTTTACAGTGTTTTTTTTTTCAGGGAACATTTAATTTTGTGCATGGAAACACTAATTGGTTCCACATGGAGACACCAGCGCTACACATTCGTATTTTCTAGGGAAAAGGTAGAGGAACTGCGGCAAACAAACATGATATTTCTGTTTGTATCTATGACATTTTATGCACTTGCCTAATGAAAAGTCTTTGCTTTTCTCCAAAATCATTTTTACTGTGATTTTCTCAGTCCATTGCATAGGTATTCCACACCACTTTGTCCAGATATTACTGGATGAAATGGGAAATATCCAGTTGTGTTTTGGCTAACACAATCCCAGATATTGCTACAGACTCTGTGTTTGTGTATTCCTGATATTATAGACCGAATTTATTGTTTTGAATGTATTTTTTTCAGGGAACATTTAATTTTGTGCTTGGAAATACTAATTGGTTCCACATGGAGACACCAGCTCTAATATTTTTATTTTCTATGGAGAAATTAGAGGAAGTGCGGCAAACAAACATGATATTTCTGTTTGTATCGATGATATTTTTGTCAATTTCCTTATGAAAAGGCTTTGCTTTTCTCCAAAACCATTTTTACTGTGATTTTCTTGGAACACTGCATGCGAATTCCACACCACTATGTCCGGTTATGACTGCATATAACCAGTAATATCCGGTTGTGTTTTGGCTCACTCAATCCAAAATATTGCTACAGTCTCTGCGTTTGTGTATTTTTGATATTATCCATGGACTTTATATTTTTCAATGTTTTTTTTTCAGGGAACATTTAATGTTGTGCTTGGAAACACTAATTGGTTCCACATGGAGACACTAGCTCTAAACATTCATATATTCTTCTGAGAAAGCTAGAGGAACTGCGACAAACAAACATGATATTTCTGTTTGTATAGATGACATTTTATGCACTTGCCTAAGGAAAAGACATTGCTTTTCTCCAAAACCATTTTTACTGTGATTTTCTCGGTCCATTGCATACAAATTCCACACCACTTTGGCCGGTTATGACTGGATGCAACCAGAAATATCTGGTTGTGTTTTTGCTCACTCAATCCGAAATATTGCTACGGCCTCCTCGTTTGTGAATTCCTGATATTATCCATGGACTATATATTTTTCAATGTTTTTTTTTCAGGGAATATTTAATTTTGTGCTGCGAAACACTAATTGGTTCCACATGGAGACACCAGCTCTACACATTCATATTTTCTAGGGAGAAAGCTAGAGGAACTGCGGCAAACAAACATGATATTTCTTTTTGTATAGATGACATTTTATGCACTTGCCTAATGAAAAGACTTTTCTTTTCTCCAAAACCATTTTTACTGTGATTTTCTCAGTCCATTGCACACGAATTCCACACCAGTTTGTCCGGATATGACTGGATGAAACCAGAAATATCCGGTTGTGCTTTGGCTAACTCAATCCCAGATATTGCTACAGCCTCTGTGTTTGTGTATTCCTGATATTATCCATGGACTTTATTGTTTTGAATGTTTTTTTTAAGGGAACATTTATTTTTGTACCGTAGAAACACTAATTGCTTCATCATGGGAATAGCAGCTCTACAAATTCATATTTTGTAGGGAGAAAGCCTGCGGAACTGCAGCAAACAAACATGATATTTCTGTTTGTCTAGTTGACATTTTATGCACTTGCCTTACGTAAAGACTTTCTTTTTCTCCAAAACCATTTTTACTGTGATTTTCTCGGTCCATTGCATAAAAGTTCCACAGGAGTTTGTCCGGATATGACTGGATGAAACCAGAAATATCCGGTTGTGTTTTGGCTAACTCAATTGCAGATAGGGCTACAGTCTCTGTGTTTGTGTATTCCTGATATTATCCACGGACTTTATTGTTTTGAATGTTTTTTTTATCAGGGAACGTTTAATTTTGTGCTTGGAAACACCAATTGGTTCCAAAGGGAAACACCAGCTCTACCTACTTTTATTTTCTAGGGAGAAAGCTAGAGGAACTGTGGCAAACGAACTTGATAATTCTGTTTGTATAGATGAGTTTTTATGCACTTGCCTAACGAAAAGACTTTGCTTTTCTCCAAAATCATTTTTAGTGTGATTTTCTTGGTCCATTGCATACGAATTCCACACCAGTTTGTCCGGATATGACTGGATGAAACCAGAAATATCTGGTTGTGTTTTCGCTAACTCAACCCAAAATATTGCTACAGCCTCTGTGTTTGTGTATTCCAGATATTATCCATGGACTTTATTTTTTTGAATGTTTTTTTTCAGGGAACATTTAATTTTTTGCTTGGAAATACTAATTCCTCCATGTGGAGACACCAGCTCTGCACATTCGTATTTTCTAGGGAGAATGCCAGAGGAACTGCGGCAAACAAACATGATATTTCTGTTTGTCTAGATGACATTTTATGCACTTGCCTAAAGAAAAAACTTTGCTTTTCTCCAAAACCATTTTTACTGTGATTTTCTCGGTCCATTGCATAGAAATTCCACAGGAGTTTGTCCGGATATGTCTAGATGAAACCAGAAATATCCGATTTTGTTTTGGCTAACTCAATCCGAAATATTGTGAAAGCCTCTGTGTTTGTGTTTTCTGGATATTATCGATGGACTTTATTGTTTTGAATATTTTTATCAGGGAACATTTAATTTTGTACCGTAGAAACACTAATTGGTTCATCATGGGGACACCAGCTCTACACATTCGTATTTTCTACGGAAAAGCTAGAGGAACTGCGGCAAACAAACATGATATTTCTGTTTGTCTATATGACATTTTATGCACTTGCCTAACGAAAAGACTTTGCCCTGGAGTCGAAGGATGCCCAGGTCAGAGCCACAGATCTTATTGGCTCTAAGCTGAAAAGCCCTTCACTCAGCCCAACTTCCAAAGTGACCACTGCAGCTGAGCGGATGGTCAAGTAGGGTCAGCAACATTGCAGACAGAACTGTGAATTTCTTGTTAGAGATGCCCCCTGCCTTTACCTGGCCAGCTCTCCTCCCAGCCCAGCCAAGTAATGAAAGGCAACAGAGTGCCTTCCCCTAGGAGGCTCACACCTCCCTTAGGATGTACCCCATGTGAAGAGATAGATAGGTCTGGGCCTCTTAACTTACAAGGCCTAAAGCCCACCAGATTAGTATCAAGCCCCTTCTGTCAGGTTCTATTTGCCTCTCAATCAGAAAACTTACTTGTAGCTTAGACAGCACCTTTCTTAGCTCCTCTAATAATGACTCTGTCCTTTGTTCTAGGCCCTGTCTAGTGCACTTGGGCCTCATTCCTTTGTAATCATAACCTCTACTCTACCACCAATGGCTCTACTCCCAACCTGTGTGTACTGATGGTCCTCTTCCCCACTTAATGCTGTATAATTGTTCAAACCTGGTAAATGCCACTCTTAGGATCATTGGTCACTATCCTCACTCTGTCTTTTATGACCTGGTCTAAATATGATCAGAGTCGGCAAACTTGGAAGGCTTCCATAGCCTTGGCAATTCATGACGACAGCCTAGGATGGTAACTGGCGCCATAAACTAGAGTGTCAATTTGTTGGGTCAACAACAGGAGCCACTGTGCACTTGATCCTCATGTGGGATCTCTGTCCTTAATATGCTGTACATTGTGATTTAATGCTATAACTAGTACTCAAAGAGTATGTTTCATTTTGTGTTTCTATGTGGGTGCAAACTGTTGAAATCTTTATACTAAATTGACCTTCTGTATATAAAGAGAATTGAAAATGAATCTTGATGCAAATGGAAGAGGAGAGGGAGCGGGAGAGGGGAGGGTTGCAGGTGGGAGGGAATTTATGGGAGGGGGAAGCCATTGTAATCCATAAGCTGTACACTGGAAATTTATATTCATTAAATAAAAGTTAAAAAAAAGACTTTGCTTTTCTCCAAAACCATTTGTACTCGGATTTTCTCGATCCATTGCATACAAATTCCCACCACTTTGTCTGGATATGAATGGATGAAAACAGAAATATCTGGTTGTATATTGGCTAACTCAATCCCAGTTATTGCTACAGCCTCTGTGTTTGTGTATTCCTGATATTATCCATGAACTTTATTTTTTACAGTGTTTTTTTTTTCAGGGAACATTTAATTTTGTGCATGGAAACACTAATTGGTTCCACATGGAGACACCAGCGCTACACATTCGTATTTTCTAGGGAAAAGGTAGAGGAACTGCGGCAAACAAACATGATATTTCTGTTTGTATCTATGACATTTTATGCACTTGCCTAATGAAAAGTCTTTGCTTTTCTCCAAAATCATTTTTACTGTGATTTTCTCAGTCCATTGCATAGGTATTCCACACCACTTTGTCCAGATATTACTGGATGAAATGGGAAATATCCAGTTGTGTTTTGGCTAACACAATCCCAGATATTGCTACAGACTCTGTGTTTGTGTATTCCTGATATTATAGACCGAATTTATTGTTTTGAATGTATTTTTTTCAGGGAACATTTAATTTTGTGCTTGGAAATACTAATTGGTTCCACATGGAGACACCAGCTCTAATATTTTTATTTTCTATGGAGAAATTAGAGGAAGTGCGGCAAACAAACATGATATTTCTGTTTGTATCGATGATATTTTTGTCAATTTCCTTATGAAAAGGCTTTGCTTTTCTCCAAAACCATTTTTACTGTGATTTTCTTGGAACACTGCATGCGAATTCCACACCACTATGTCCGGTTATGACTGCATATAACCAGTAATATCCGGTTGTGTTTTGGCTCACTCAATCCAAAATATTGCTACAGTCTCTGCGTTTGTGTATTTTTGATATTATCCATGGACTTTATATTTTTCAATGTTTTTTTTTCAGGGAACATTTAATGTTGTGCTTGGAAACACTAATTGGTTCCACATGGAGACACTAGCTCTAAACATTCATATATTCTTCTGAGAAAGCTAGAGGAACTGCGACAAACAAACATGATATTTCTGTTTGTATAGATGACATTTTATGCACTTGCCTAAGGAAAAGACATTGCTTTTCTCCAAAACCATTTTTACTGTGATTTTCTCGGTCCATTGCATACAAATTCCACACCACTTTGGCCGGTTATGACTGGATGCAACCAGAAATATCTGGTTGTGTTTTTGCTCACTCAATCCGAAATATTGCTACGGCCTCCTCGTTTGTGAATTCCTGATATTATCCATGGACTATATATTTTTCAATGTTTTTTTTTCAGGGAATATTTAATTTTGTGCTGCGAAACACTAATTGGTTCCACATGGAGACACCAGCTCTACACATTCATATTTTCTAGGGAGAAAGCTAGAGGAACTGCGGCAAACAAACATGATATTTCTTTTTGTATAGATGACATTTTATGCACTTGCCTAATGAAAAGACTTTTCTTTTCTCCAAAACCATTTTTACTGTGATTTTCTCAGTCCATTGCACACGAATTCCACACCAGTTTGTCCGGATATGACTGGATGAAACCAGAAATATCCGGTTGTGCTTTGGCTAACTCAATCCCAGATATTGCTACAGCCTCTGTGTTTGTGTATTCCTGATATTATCCATGGACTTTATTGTTTTGAATGTTTTTTTTAAGGGAACATTTATTTTTGTACCGTAGAAACACTAATTGCTTCATCATGGGAATAGCAGCTCTACAAATTCATATTTTGTAGGGAGAAAGCCTGCGGAACTGCAGCAAACAAACATGATATTTCTGTTTGTCTAGTTGACATTTTATGCACTTGCCTTACGTAAAGACTTTCTTTTTCTCCAAAACCATTTTTACTGTGATTTTCTCGGTCCATTGCATAAAAGTTCCACAGGAGTTTGTCCGGATATGACTGGATGAAACCAGAAATATCCGGTTGTGTTTTGGCTAACTCAATTGCAGATAGGGCTACAGTCTCTGTGTTTGTGTATTCCTGATATTATCCACGGACTTTATTGTTTTGAATGTTTTTTTTATCAGGGAACGTTTAATTTTGTGCTTGGAAACACCAATTGGTTCCAAAGGGAAACACCAGCTCTACCTACTTTTATTTTCTAGGGAGAAAGCTAGAGGAACTGTGGCAAACGAACTTGATAATTCTGTTTGTATAGATGAGTTTTTATGCACTTGCCTAACGAAAAGACTTTGCTTTTCTCCAAAATCATTTTTAGTGTGATTTTCTTGGTCCATTGCATACGAATTCCACACCAGTTTGTCCGGATATGACTGGATGAAACCAGAAATATCTGGTTGTGTTTTCGCTAACTCAACCCAAAATATTGCTACAGCCTCTGTGTTTGTGTATTCCAGATATTATCCATGGACTTTATTTTTTTGAATGTTTTTTTTCAGGGAACATTTAATTTTTTGCTTGGAAATACTAATTCCTCCATGTGGAGACACCAGCTCTGCACATTCGTATTTTCTAGGGAGAATGCCAGAGGAACTGCGGCAAACAAACATGATATTTCTGTTTGTCTAGATGACATTTTATGCACTTGCCTAAAGAAAAAACTTTGCTTTTCTCCAAAACCATTTTTACTGTGATTTTCTCGGTCCATTGCATAGAAATTCCACAGGAGTTTGTCCGGATATGTCTAGATGAAACCAGAAATATCCGATTTTGTTTTGGCTAACTCAATCCGAAATATTGTGAAAGCCTCTGTGTTTGTGTTTTCTGGATATTATCGATGGACTTTATTGTTTTGAATATTTTTATCAGGGAACATTTAATTTTGTACCGTAGAAACACTAATTGGTTCATCATGGGGACACCAGCTCTACACATTCGTATTTTCTACGGAAAAGCTAGAGGAACTGCGGCAAACAAACATGATATTTCTGTTTGTCTATATGACATTTTATGCACTTGCCTAACGAAAAGACTTTGCCCTGGAGTCGAAGGATGCCCAGGTCAGAGCCACAGATCTTATTGGCTCTAAGCTGAAAAGCCCTTCACTCAGCCCAACTTCCAAAGTGACCACTGCAGCTGAGCGGATGGTCAAGTAGGGTCAGCAACATTGCAGACAGAACTGTGAATTTCTTGTTAGAGATGCCCCCTGCCTTTACCTGGCCAGCTCTCCTCCCAGCCCAGCCAAGTAATGAAAGGCAACAGAGTGCCTTCCCCTAGGAGGCTCACACCTCCCTTAGGATGTACCCCATGTGAAGAGATAGATAGGTCTGGGCCTCTTAACTTACAAGGCCTAAAGCCCACCAGATTAGTATCAAGCCCCTTCTGTCAGGTTCTATTTGCCTCTCAATCAGAAAACTTACTTGTAGCTTAGACAGCACCTTTCTTAGCTCCTCTAATAATGACTCTGTCCTTTGTTCTAGGCCCTGTCTAGTGCACTTGGGCCTCATTCCTTTGTAATCATAACCTCTACTCTACCACCAATGGCTCTACTCCCAACCTGTGTGTACTGATGGTCCTCTTCCCCACTTAATGCTGTATAATTGTTCAAACCTGGTAAATGCCACTCTTAGGATCATTGGTCACTATCCTCACTCTGTCTTTTATGACCTGGTCTAAATATGATCAGAGTCGGCAAACTTGGAAGGCTTCCATAGCCTTGGCAATTCATGACGACAGCCTAGGATGGTAACTGGCGCCATAAACTAGAGTGTCAATTTGTTGGGTCAACAACAGGAGCCACTGTGCACTTGATCCTCATGTGGGATCTCTGTCCTTAATATGCTGTACATTGTGATTTAATGCTATAACTAGTACTCAAAGAGTATGTTTCATTTTGTGTTTCTATGTGGGTGCAAACTGTTGAAATCTTTATACTAAATTGACCTTCTGTATATAAAGAGAATTGAAAATGAATCTTGATGCAAATGGAAGAGGAGAGGGAGCGGGAGAGGGGAGGGTTGCAGGTGGGAGGGAATTTATGGGAGGGGGAAGCCATTGTAATCCATAAGCTGTACACTGGAAATTTATATTCATTAAATAAAAGTTAAAAAAAAGACTTTGCTTTTCTCCAAAACCATTTGTACTCGGATTTTCTCGATCCATTGCATACAAATTCCCACCACTTTGTCTGGATATGAATGGATGAAAACAGAAATATCTGGTTGTATATTGGCTAACTCAATCCCAGTTATTGCTACAGCCTCTGTGTTTGTGTATTCCTGATATTATCCATGAACTTTATTTTTTACAGTGTTTTTTTTTTCAGGGAACATTTAATTTTGTGCATGGAAACACTAATTGGTTCCACATGGAGACACCAGCGCTACACATTCGTATTTTCTAGGGAAAAGGTAGAGGAACTGCGGCAAACAAACATGATATTTCTGTTTGTATCTATGACATTTTATGCACTTGCCTAATGAAAAGTCTTTGCTTTTCTCCAAAATCATTTTTACTGTGATTTTCTCAGTCCATTGCATAGGTATTCCACACCACTTTGTCCAGATATTACTGGATGAAATGGGAAATATCCAGTTGTGTTTTGGCTAACACAATCCCAGATATTGCTACAGACTCTGTGTTTGTGTATTCCTGATATTATAGACCGAATTTATTGTTTTGAATGTATTTTTTTCAGGGAACATTTAATTTTGTGCTTGGAAATACTAATTGGTTCCACATGGAGACACCAGCTCTAATATTTTTATTTTCTATGGAGAAATTAGAGGAAGTGCGGCAAACAAACATGATATTTCTGTTTGTATCGATGATATTTTTGTCAATTTCCTTATGAAAAGGCTTTGCTTTTCTCCAAAACCATTTTTACTGTGATTTTCTTGGAACACTGCATGCGAATTCCACACCACTATGTCCGGTTATGACTGCATATAACCAGTAATATCCGGTTGTGTTTTGGCTCACTCAATCCAAAATATTGCTACAGTCTCTGCGTTTGTGTATTTTTGATATTATCCATGGACTTTATATTTTTCAATGTTTTTTTTTCAGGGAACATTTAATGTTGTGCTTGGAAACACTAATTGGTTCCACATGGAGACACTAGCTCTAAACATTCATATATTCTTCTGAGAAAGCTAGAGGAACTGCGACAAACAAACATGATATTTCTGTTTGTATAGATGACATTTTATGCACTTGCCTAAGGAAAAGACATTGCTTTTCTCCAAAACCATTTTTACTGTGATTTTCTCGGTCCATTGCATACAAATTCCACACCACTTTGGCCGGTTATGACTGGATGCAACCAGAAATATCTGGTTGTGTTTTTGCTCACTCAATCCGAAATATTGCTACGGCCTCCTCGTTTGTGAATTCCTGATATTATCCATGGACTATATATTTTTCAATGTTTTTTTTTCAGGGAATATTTAATTTTGTGCTGCGAAACACTAATTGGTTCCACATGGAGACACCAGCTCTACACATTCATATTTTCTAGGGAGAAAGCTAGAGGAACTGCGGCAAACAAACATGATATTTCTTTTTGTATAGATGACATTTTATGCACTTGCCTAATGAAAAGACTTTTCTTTTCTCCAAAACCATTTTTACTGTGATTTTCTCAGTCCATTGCACACGAATTCCACACCAGTTTGTCCGGATATGACTGGATGAAACCAGAAATATCCGGTTGTGCTTTGGCTAACTCAATCCCAGATATTGCTACAGCCTCTGTGTTTGTGTATTCCTGATATTATCCATGGACTTTATTGTTTTGAATGTTTTTTTTAAGGGAACATTTATTTTTGTACCGTAGAAACACTAATTGCTTCATCATGGGAATAGCAGCTCTACAAATTCATATTTTGTAGGGAGAAAGCCTGCGGAACTGCAGCAAACAAACATGATATTTCTGTTTGTCTAGTTGACATTTTATGCACTTGCCTTACGTAAAGACTTTCTTTTTCTCCAAAACCATTTTTACTGTGATTTTCTCGGTCCATTGCATAAAAGTTCCACAGGAGTTTGTCCGGATATGACTGGATGAAACCAGAAATATCCGGTTGTGTTTTGGCTAACTCAATTGCAGATAGGGCTACAGTCTCTGTGTTTGTGTATTCCTGATATTATCCACGGACTTTATTGTTTTGAATGTTTTTTTTATCAGGGAACGTTTAATTTTGTGCTTGGAAACACCAATTGGTTCCAAAGGGAAACACCAGCTCTACCTACTTTTATTTTCTAGGGAGAAAGCTAGAGGAACTGTGGCAAACGAACTTGATAATTCTGTTTGTATAGATGAGTTTTTATGCACTTGCCTAACGAAAAGACTTTGCTTTTCTCCAAAATCATTTTTAGTGTGATTTTCTTGGTCCATTGCATACGAATTCCACACCAGTTTGTCCGGATATGACTGGATGAAACCAGAAATATCTGGTTGTGTTTTCGCTAACTCAACCCAAAATATTGCTACAGCCTCTGTGTTTGTGTATTCCAGATATTATCCATGGACTTTATTTTTTTGAATGTTTTTTTTCAGGGAACATTTAATTTTTTGCTTGGAAATACTAATTCCTCCATGTGGAGACACCAGCTCTGCACATTCGTATTTTCTAGGGAGAATGCCAGAGGAACTGCGGCAAACAAACATGATATTTCTGTTTGTCTAGATGACATTTTATGCACTTGCCTAAAGAAAAAACTTTGCTTTTCTCCAAAACCATTTTTACTGTGATTTTCTCGGTCCATTGCATAGAAATTCCACAGGAGTTTGTCCGGATATGTCTAGATGAAACCAGAAATATCCGATTTTGTTTTGGCTAACTCAATCCGAAATATTGTGAAAGCCTCTGTGTTTGTGTTTTCTGGATATTATCGATGGACTTTATTGTTTTGAATATTTTTATCAGGGAACATTTAATTTTGTACCGTAGAAACACTAATTGGTTCATCATGGGGACGCCAGCTCTACACATTCATATTTTCTACGGAAAAGCTACAGGAACTGCGGCAAACAAACATGATATTTCTGTTTGTCTCGATGAAATTTTATGCACTTGCCTAACGAAAAGACTTTGCCCTGGAGTCGAAGGATGCCCAGGTCAGAGCCACAGATCTTATTGGCTCTAAGCTGAAAAGCCCTTCACTCAGCCCAACTTCCAAAGTGACCACTGCAGCTGAGGGAACGGCCAAGTAGGGTCAGCAACATTGCAGGCAGAACTGTAAATTTCTTGTTAGAGATGCCCCCTGCCTTTACCTGGCCAGCTCTCCTCCCAGCCCAGCCAAGTAATGAAAGGCAACAGAGTGCCTTCCCCTAGGAGGCTCACACCTCCCTTAGGATGTACCCCATGTGAAGAGATAGATAGGTCTGGGCCTCTTAACTTACAAGGCCTAAAGCCCACCAGATTAGTATCAAGCCCCTTCTGTCAGGTTCTATTTGCCTCTCAATCAGAAAACTTACTTGTAGCTTAGACAGCACCTTTCTTAGCTCCTCTAATAATGACTCTGTCCTTTGTTCTAGGCCCTGTCTAGTGCACTTGGGCCTCATTCCTTTGTAATCATAACCTCTACTCTACCACCAATGGCTCTACTCCCAACCTGTGTGTACTGATGGTCCTCTTCCCCACTTAATGCTGTATAATTGTTCAAACCTGGTAAATGCCACTCTTAGGATCATTGGTCACTATCCTCACTCTGTCTTTTATGACCTGGTCTAAATATGATCAGAGTCGGCAAACTTGGAAGGCTTCCATAGCCTTGGCAATTCATGACGACAGCCTAGGATGGTAACTGGCGCCATAAACTAGAGTGTCAATTTGTTGGGTCAACAACAGGAGCCACTGTGCACTTGATCCTCATGTGGGATCTCTGTCCTTAATATGCTGTACATTGTGATTTAATGCTATAACTAGTACTCAAAGAGTATGTTTCATTTTGTGTTTCTATGTGGGTGCAAACTGTTGAAATCTTTATACTAAATTGACCTTCTGTATATAAAGAGAATTGAAAATGAATCTTGATGCAAATGGAAGAGGAGAGGGAGCGGGAGAGGGGAGGGTTGCAGGTGGGAGGGAATTTATGGGAGGGGGAAGCCATTGTAATCCATAAGCTGTACACTGGAAATTTATATTCATTAAATAAAAGTTAAAAAAAAGACTTTGCTTTTCTCCAAAACCATTTGTACTCGGATTTTCTCGATCCATTGCATACAAATTCCCACCACTTTGTCTGGATATGAATGGATGAAAACAGAAATATCTGGTTGTATATTGGCTAACTCAATCCCAGTTATTGCTACAGCCTCTGTGTTTGTGTATTCCTGATATTATCCATGAACTTTATTTTTTACAGTGTTTTTTTTTTTCAGGGAACATTTAATTTTGTGCATGGAAACACTAATTGGTTCCACATGGAGACACCAGCGCTACACATTCGTATTTTCTAGGGAAAAGGTAGAGGAACTGCGGCAAACAAACATGATATTTCTGTTTGTATCTATGACATTTTATGCACTTGCCTAATGAAAAGTCTTTGCTTTTCTCCAAAATCATTTTTACTGTGATTTTCTCAGTCCATTGCATAGGTATTCCACACCACTTTGTCCAGATATTACTGGATGAAATGGGAAATATCCAGTTGTGTTTTGGCTAACACAATCCCAGATATTGCTACAGACTCTGTGTTTGTGTATTCCTGATATTATAGACCGAATTTATTGTTTTGAATGTATTTTTTTCAGGGAACATTTAATTTTGTGCTTGGAAATACTAATTGGTTCCACATGGAGACACCAGCTCTAATATTTTTATTTTCTATGGAGAAATTAGAGGAAGTGCGGCAAACAAACATGATATTTCTGTTTGTATCGATGATATTTTTGTCAATTTCCTTATGAAAAGGCTTTGCTTTTCTCCAAAACCATTTTTACTGTGATTTTCTTGGAACACTGCATGCGAATTCCACACCACTATGTCCGGTTATGACTGCATATAACCAGTAATATCCGGTTGTGTTTTGGCTCACTCAATCCAAAATATTGCTACAGTCTCTGCGTTTGTGTATTTTTGATATTATCCATGGACTTTATATTTTTCAATGTTTTTTTTCAGGGAACATTTAATGTTGTGCTTGGAAACACTAATTGGTTCCACATGGAGACACTAGCTCTAAACATTCATATATTCTTCTGAGAAAGCTAGAGGAACTGCGATAAACAAACATGATATTTCTGTTTGTATAGATGACATTTTATGCACTTGCCTAAGGAAAAGACATTGCTTTTCTCCAAAACCATTTTTACTGTGATTTTCTCGGTCCATTGCATACAAATTCCACACCACTTTGGCCGGTTATGACTGGATGCAACCAGAAATATCTGGTTGTGTTTTTGCTCACTCAATCTGAAATATTGCTACGGCCTCCTCGTTTGTGAATTCCTGATATTATCCATGGACTATATATTTTTCAATGTTTTTTTTTCAGGGAATATTTAATTTTGTGCTGCGAAACACTAATTGGTTCCACATGGAGACACCAGCTCTACACATTCATATTTTCTAGGGAGAAAGCTAGAGGAACTGCGGCAAACAAACATGATATTTCTTTTTGTATAGATGACATTTTATGCACTTGCCTAATGAAAAGACTTTTCTTTTCTCCAAAACCATTTTTACTGTGATTTTCTCAGTCCATTGCACACGAATTCCACACCAGTTTGTCCAGATATGACTGGATGAAACCAGAAATATCCGGTTGTGCTTTGGCTAACTCAATCCCAGATATTGCTACAGCCTCTGTGTTTGTGTATTCCTGATATTATCCATGGACTTTATTGTTTTGAATGTTTTTTTTAAGGGAACATTTATTTTTGTACCGTAGAAACACTAATTGCTTCATCATGGGAATAGCAGCTCTACAAATTCATATTTTGTAGGGAGAAAGCCTGCGGAACTGCAGCAAACAAACATGATATTTCTGTTTGTCTAGTTGACATTTTATGCACTTGCCTTACGTAAAGACTTTCTTTTTCTCCAAAACCATTTTTACTGTGATTTTCTCGGTCCATTGCATAAAAGTTCCACAGGAGTTTGTCCGGATATGACTGGATGAAACCAGAAATATCCGGTTGTGTTTTGGCTAACTCAATTGCAGATAGGGCTACAGTCTCTGTGTTTGTGTATTCCTGATATTATCCACGGACTTTATTGTTTTGAATGTTTTTTTTATCAGGGAACGTTTAATTTTGTGCTTGGAAACACCAATTGGTTCCAAAGGGAAACACCAGCTCTACCTACTTTTATTTTCTAGGGAGAAAGCTAGAGGAACTGTGGCAAACGAACTTGATAATTCTGTTTGTATAGATGAGTTTTTATGCACTTGCCTAATGAAAAGACTTTGCTTTTCTCCAAAATCATTTTTAGTGTGATTTTCTTGGTCCATTGCATACGAATTCCACACCAGTTTGTCCGGATATGACTGGATGAAACCAGAAATATCTGGTTGTGTTTTCGCTAACTCAACCCAAAATATTGCTACAGCCTCTGTGTTTGTGTATTCCAGATATTATCCATGGACTTTATTTTTTTGAATGTTTTTTTTCAGGGAACATTTAATTTTTTGCTTGGAAATACTAATTCCTCCATGTGGAGACACCAGCTCTGCACATTCGTATTTTCTAGGGAGAATGCCAGAGGAACTGCGGCAAACAAACATGATATTTCTGTTTGTCTAGATGACATTTTATGCACTTGCCTAAAGAAAAAACTTTGCTTTTCTCCAAAACCATTTTTACTGTGATTTTCTCGGTCCATTGCATAGAAATTCCACAGGAGTTTGTCCGGATATGTCTAGATGAAACCAGAAATATCCGATTTTGTTTTGGCTAACTCAATCCGAAATATTGTGAAAGCCTCTGTGTTTGTGTTTTCTGGATATTATCGATGGACTTTATTGTTTTGAATATTTTTATCAGGGAACATTTAATTTTGTACCGTAGAAACACTAATTGGTTCATCATGGGGACGCCAGCTCTACACATTCATATTTTCTACGGAAAAGCTACAGGAACTGCGGCAAACAAACATGATATTTCTGTTTGTCTCGATGAAATTTTATGCACTTGCCTAACGAAAAGACTTTGCCCTGGAGTCGAAGGATGCCCAGGTCAGAGCCACAGATCTTATTGGCTCTAAGCTGAAAAGCCCTTCACTCAGCCCAACTTCCAAAGTGACCACTGCAGCTGAGGGAACGGCCAAGTAGGGTCAGCAACATTGCAGGCAGAACTGTAAATTTCTTGTTAGAGATGCCCCCTGCCTTTACCTGGCCAGCTCTCCTCCCAGCCCAGCCAAGTAATGAAAGGCAACAGAGTGCCTTCCCCTAGGAGGCTCACACCTCCCTTAGGATGTACCCCATGTGAAGAGATAGATAGGTCTGGGCCTCTTAACTTACAAGGCCTAAAGCCCACCAGATTAGTATCAAGCCCCTTCTGTCAGGTTCTATTTGCCTCTCAATCAGAAAACTTACTTGTAGCTTAGACAGCACCTTTCTTAGCTCCTCTAATAATGACTCTGTCCTTTGTTCTAGGCCCTGTCTAGTGCACTTGGGCCTCATTCCTTTGTAATCATAACCTCTACTCTACCACCAATGGCTCTACTCCCAACCTGTGTGTACTGATGGTCCTCTTCCCCACTTAATGCTGTATAATTGTTCAAACCTGGTAAATGCCACTCTTAGGATCATTGGTCACTATCCTCACTCTGTCTTTTATGACCTGGTCTAAATATGATCAGAGTCGGCAAACTTGGAAGGCTTCCATAGCCTTGGCAATTCATGACGACAGCCTAGGATGGTAACTGGCGCCATAAACTAGAGTGTCAATTTGTTGGGTCAACAACAGGAGCCACTGTGCACTTGATCCTCATGTGGGATCTCTGTCCTTAATATGCTGTACATTGTGATTTAATGCTATAACTAGTACTCAAAGAGTATGTTTCATTTTGTGTTTCTATGTGGGTGCAAACTGTTGAAATCTTTATACTAAATTGACCTTCTGTATATAAAGAGAATTGAAAATGAATCTTGATGCAAATGGAAGAGGAGAGGGAGCGGGAGAGGGGAGGGTTGCAGGTGGGAGGGAATTTATGGGAGGGGGAAGCCATTGTAATCCATAAGCTGTACACTGGAAATTTATATTCATTAAATAAAAGTTAAAAAAAAGACTTTGCTTTTCTCCAAAACCATTTGTACTCGGATTTTCTCGATCCATTGCATACAAATTCCCACCACTTTGTCTGGATATGAATGGATGAAAACAGAAATATCTGGTTGTATATTGGCTAACTCAATCCCAGTTATTGCTACAGCCTCTGTGTTTGTGTATTCCTGATATTATCCATGAACTTTATTTTTTACAGTGTTTTTTTTTTTCAGGGAACATTTAATTTTGTGCATGGAAACACTAATTGGTTCCACATGGAGACACCAGCGCTACACATTCGTATTTTCTAGGGAAAAGGTAGAGGAACTGCGGCAAACAAACATGATATTTCTGTTTGTATCTATGACATTTTATGCACTTGCCTAATGAAAAGTCTTTGCTTTTCTCCAAAATCATTTTTACTGTGATTTTCTCAGTCCATTGCATAGGTATTCCACACCACTTTGTCCAGATATTACTGGATGAAATGGGAAATATCCAGTTGTGTTTTGGCTAACACAATCCCAGATATTGCTACAGACTCTGTGTTTGTGTATTCCTGATATTATAGACCGAATTTATTGTTTTGAATGTATTTTTTTCAGGGAACATTTAATTTTGTGCTTGGAAATACTAATTGGTTCCACATGGAGACACCAGCTCTAATATTTTTATTTTCTATGGAGAAATTAGAGGAAGTGCGGCAAACAAACATGATATTTCTGTTTGTATCGATGATATTTTTGTCAATTTCCTTATGAAAAGGCTTTGCTTTTCTCCAAAACCATTTTTACTGTGATTTTCTTGGAACACTGCATGCGAATTCCACACCACTATGTCCGGTTATGACTGCATATAACCAGTAATATCCGGTTGTGTTTTGGCTCACTCAATCCAAAATATTGCTACAGTCTCTGCGTTTGTGTATTTTTGATATTATCCATGGACTTTATATTTTTCAATGTTTTTTTTCAGGGAACATTTAATGTTGTGCTTGGAAACACTAATTGGTTCCACATGGAGACACTAGCTCTAAACATTCATATATTCTTCTGAGAAAGCTAGAGGAACTGCGACAAACAAACATGATATTTCTGTTTGTATAGATGACATTTTATGCACTTGCCTAAGGAAAAGACATTGCTTTTCTCCAAAACCATTTTTACTGTGATTTTCTCGGTCCATTGCATACAAATTCCACACCACTTTGGCCGGTTATGACTGGATGCAACCAGAAATATCTGGTTGTGTTTTTGCTCACTCAATCTGAAATATTGCTACGGCCTCCTCGTTTGTGAATTCCTGATATTATCCATGGACTATATATTTTTCAATGTTTTTTTTTCAGGGAATATTTAATTTTGTGCTGCGAAACACTAATTGGTTCCACATGGAGACACCAGCTCTACACATTCATATTTTCTAGGGAGAAAGCTAGAGGAACTGCGGCAAACAAACATGATATTTCTTTTTGTATAGATGACATTTTATGCACTTGCCTAATGAAAAGACTTTTCTTTTCTCCAAAACCATTTTTACTGTGATTTTCTCAGTCCATTGCACACGAATTCCACACCAGTTTGTCCAGATATGACTGGATGAAACCAGAAATATCCGGTTGTGCTTTGGCTAACTCAATCCCAGATATTGCTACAGCCTCTGTGTTTGTGTATTCCTGATATTATCCATGGATTTTATTGTTTTGAATGTTTTTTTTAAGGGAATATTTATTTTAGTACCGTAGAAACACTAATTGGTTCCACATGGAGACACAAACTCTACACATTCCTATTTTCTAGGGAGAATGCTAGAGGAACTGCGACAAACAAACATGATATTTCTGTTTGTCTAGATGACATTTTATGCACTTGCCTAAGGAAAAGACTTTGCTTTTCTCCAAAACCATTTTTACTGTGATTTTCTCGGTCCATTGCATACGAATTCCACACCACTTATTCCGGACATGACTGGGTGAAACCAGAATTATCCGGTTGTGTTTTGGCTAACTCAATCCCAGATATTGCTACAGCATCTGTGTTTGTGTATTCCTGATGTTATAGACAGACTTTATTGTTTTGAAGTTTTTTTATCAGGGAACATTTAATTTTGTACCTTTGAAACACTCATTGGTTCCACATGGAGACACCAGCTCTAAACATTTGTATTTTCTAGGGAGAAAGCTAGAGGAACTGCGGCAAAGAAATATGATATTTCCTTTTGTGTAGATGACATTTTATGCACTAACCTAATGAAAAGACTTTGATTTTCTCCAAAACTATTTTTACTGTGATTTTCTCGGTCCATTGCATACGAATTCCACACCACTTTGTCCAGATATGACTGGATGAAACCAGTATTATCCGGTTGTGTTTTGGCTAACAAAATCCGAAATATTGCTATGACCTCTGTGTTTGTGTATTCTTGATATTATCCACGGAATTTATTTTTTTCAATGTATTTTTTTCAGGGAACATTTAATTTTGTGCTTGGAAACATTAGTTGGTTCCACATGGAGACACCAGCTCTGCACATTCGTATTTTCTAGGGATAAACCTAGAGGAACTGCAGCAAACAAATATGACATTTCTGTTCATCTAGATGACATTTTTTGCACTTGCCTAATGGAAAGACTTTGCTTTTCTCCAAAATCATTTTTACTGTGATTTTCTCGGTCCATTGCCTACGAATTCCAAACCACTTTGTGCGGATATGACTGGAAGAAACCAGAAATATCCGGTAGTGTTTTGGCTATCTCAATCCGAAATATTGTGAAAGCCTCTGTGTTTGTGTTTTCTGGATATTATCGATGGACTTTATTGTTTTGAATATTTTTATCAGGGAACATTTAATTTTGTACCGTAGAAACACTAATTGGTTCATCATGGGGACACCAGCTCTACACATTCGTATTTTCTACGGAAAAGCTAGAGGAACTGCGGCAAACAAACATGATATTTCTGTTTGTCTATATGACATTTTATGCACTTGCCTAACGAAAAGACTTTGCCCTGGAGTCGAAGGATGCCCAGGTCAGAGCCACAGATCTTATTGGCTCTAAGCTGAAAAGCCCTTCACTCAGCCCAACTTCCAAAGTGACCACTGCAGCTGAGCGGATGGTCAAGTAGGGTCAGCAACATTGCAGACAGAACTGTGAATTTCTTGTTAGAGATGCCCCCTGCCTTTACCTGGCCAGCTCTCCTCCCAGCCCAGCCAAGTAATGAAAGGCAACAGAGTGCCTTCCCCTAGGAGGCTCACACCTCCCTTAGGATGTACCCCATGTGAAGAGATAGATAGGTCTGGGCCTCTTAACTTACAAGGCCTAAAGCCCACCAGATTAGTATCAAGCCCCTTCTGTCAGGTTCTATTTGCCTCTCAATCAGAAAACTTACTTGTAGCTTAGACAGCACCTTTCTTAGCTCCTCTAATAATGACTCTGTCCTTTGTTCTAGGCCCTGTCTAGTGCACTTGGGCCTCATTCCTTTGTAATCATAACCTCTACTCTACCACCAATGGCTCTACTCCCAACCTGTGTGTACTGATGGTCCTCTTCCCCACTTAATGCTGTATAATTGTTCAAACCTGGTAAATGCCACTCTTAGGATCATTGGTCACTATCCTCACTCTGTCTTTTATGACCTGGTCTAAATATGATCAGAGTCGGCAAACTTGGAAGGCTTCCATAGCCTTGGCAATTCATGACGACAGCCTAGGATGGTAACTGGCGCCATAAACTAGAGTGTCAATTTGTTGGGTCAACAACAGGAGCCACTGTGCACTTGATCCTCATGTGGGATCTCTGTCCTTAATATGCTGTACATTGTGATTTAATGCTATAACTAGTACTCAAAGAGTATGTTTCATTTTGTGTTTCTATGTGGGTGCAAACTGTTGAAATCTTTATACTAAATTGACCTTCTGTATATAAAGAGAATTGAAAATGAATCTTGATGCAAATGGAAGAGGAGAGGGAGCGGGAGAGGGGAGGGTTGCAGGTGGGAGGGAATTTATGGGAGGGGGAAGCCATTGTAATCCATAAGCTGTACACTGGAAATTTATATTCATTAAATAAAAGTTAAAAAAAAGACTTTGCTCTTCTCCAAAACCATTTGTACTCTGATTTTCTCGATCCATTGCATACGAATTCCCCACAATTTTGTCTGGATATGAATGGATGAAAACAGAAATATCTGGTTGTATATTGGCTAACTCAATCCCAGTTATTGCTACAGCCTCTGTGTTTGTGTATTCCTGATATTATCCATGCACTTTATATTTTACAACGTTTTTTTTTTCAGGGAACATTTAATTTTGTGCTTGGAAACACTAATTGGTTCCACATGGAGACCCCAGCTCTACACATTCGTATTTTCTGCAGAGAAAACTATAGGAACTGCGGCAAACAAACATGATATTTCTGTTTGTATCGATGACATTTTATGCACTTGCCTAACGAAAAGACTTTGCTTTTCTCCAAAACCATTTTTACTGTGATTTTCTCAGTCCGTTGCATACGAATTCCACACCAGTTTGTCCGGATAAGACTGGATGAAACCGGAAATATCCGGTTGTGTTTTGGCTAACTCAATCCGAAATATTGTGAAAGTTTCTGTGTTTGTGTGTTCTGGTTATTATCAACGGACTTTATTGTTTTGTATGTTTTTGTCAGGGAACATTTAATTTTGTACCGTAGAAACACTAATTGGTTCATCATGGGGACACCAGCTCCACACATTCGTATTTTCTAGGGAGAAAGCTAGAGGAACTGCGGCAAACAGACATGATATTTCTGTTTGTATAGATGACATTTTATGCACTTGCCTAACGAAAAGACTTTGCTTATTTCCAAACAATTTTACTGTGACATTCAGGGTACATTGCATACGAATTCCACACCATTTTGTCCGGATATGTCTGTATGAAACCCTAAAATCCTGTTTTGTTTTGGCTAACACAATCCCAGATATTGCTACAGCCTCTGAGTTTGTGTATTCTTGATATTATCCATGGACTTTATTTTTCTCAAAGTTTTTTTTCAAGGAACATTTAATTTTGTGCTTTGAAGCACTAATTGTTTCCACATGTAGACACCAGCTGTACACATTCGTATTTTCTAGGGAGAAAGCTAGAGGAACTGTGGCAAACAAACATGATATTTCTGTTTGTCTAGATGACATTTTATGCACTTGCCTAACGAAAAGATTTTGTTTTTCCCTAAAACCATTTTTACTGTGATTTTCAGGGTCCATTGCATACGAATTCCATAGCAGTTTGTCCGGATATGACTGGATGAAACCAGAAATATCTGGTTGTGTTTTGGCTAACTCAATCCGAAGTATTGTGAAAGCCTCTGTGTTTGTGTTTTTTCTGGTTATTGTCGACTGACTTTACTGTTTTGAATGTATTTATCAGGGAACATTTAATTTTGAACCGTTGAAACACTAATTGTTTCATCATGGGGACACCAGCTCTACACATTCGTATTTTCTAGGGAGAAAGCTAGAGGAACTGCCGCAAAGAAACATGATATTTCTGTTTGTCTAGATGACATTTTATGCACTTGCCTAACGTAAAGACTTTGCTTTTCTCCAAAACCATTTGTACTGTGATTTTCTCGGTCAATTGCATACGAATTCCAAATGACTTTTCCGGATATGACTGGATGAAAGCAGAAATATCTGGTTTTGTTTTGGCTAACTCAATCCCAGATATTGCTACAGCCTCTGTGTTTGTTTTTTCTGGATATTATCCATGGACTTTATTGTTTTGAATGTTTTTTATCGGGGAACATTTTATTTTGAGCTTGGATACAGTAATTGGTTCCACATGTAAACACCAGCTCTAAATATTCTTATTTTCTAGGGAGAAACCTAGAGGAACTGCGGCAAACATGATATTTCTGTTTGTATAGATGACATTTTATGCACTTGCCTAATGAAAATACTTTGCTTTGCTCCAAAACTCTTTTTACTGTGGTTTTTTTTTGGTTCAATGCTTACGAATTCCACACCAGTTTGTACGCATATGACTGGATGAAACCAGAAATATCCGCTTGTGTTTTGGCTAACTCAATCCGAAATAGTGCGAAAGACTCTGTGTTTGTGTTTTCTGGATATTCTCGATGTACTTTATTGTTTTCAATGTTTTTATCAGGGAACATTTAATTTCGTACCGTAGAAACACTAATTGGTTTATCATGGGGACACCAGCTCTACACATTCGTATTTTCTAGGGAGAAAGCTAGAGGAACTGCGGCAAACAAACATTATGTTTCTCTTTGTATAGATGAGACTTTAAGCACTTGCCTAACGAAAAGACTTTGCTTTTCTCCAAATCCATTTTTACTGTGATTTTCTCAGTCCATTGTATACGAATTCTACACCAGTTTGTCTGGATATGAGTTGATGAAACCAGAAATATCTGGTTTTGTTTTGGCTATCTCAATCGCAGATATTGCTACGGCCTCTGTGTTTGTGTATTCCTGATATTATCGATGGACTTTATTGCTTTGAATTTTTTTATCAGGGAACATTTATTTATTTTTTATTTTTTTAGTGGGAGGTAAAATAGCAAGGTTTATTAGGGTAGGGACATCCGTAAAAATAGATGGGCACCTCTCCAGACAGGACCTGGGGGAGAGCGGTGCTGCATGGGTGTGTGGAGTATACACCTGGCCAGGCCAGGTGGGCGGCTCAGCAAAGATGCAGAGAGCTGAGCCCGCAGTCCCGTTGAGGCTGGGTGTTTTTAAGGAGATGGGTCTTGCTTCCCCACCTCTGCTCCTCTTGGGACAAAGGGCTTTTTGGATGTAAATAGAAAAACTTCTCTTGAAGGTCTGAAACAAAGGACTTTATGGATGCAAATGTTATCAGACCTGAGGAAGGGAGCAGGGTGGTTGAGATGCAGATACTGGGCTGCACCTGGGAGATTGTGGAAGATTGTCAGGCAGAAGGGGGCAGGGTAGGGCAGGATGCTGCCCCAGAAACATTATCAGGATGACTTTGACATGCAGATGCATATGCTGGACATAGATGTCTTCTCTTTAGGCCTGTTACACACACATAAGCTCATAACTGACTTCCTACCTAACATTCCCCCCTCAAGAGGTAATACCCAAAATTCTTTTTGGGATTATGGATGGAGTTCTGTCTTCTGTAACTTCTTCAAAGCTGGCATGTGGGCGTCGAGGGAGATTTGGGTATTTCCTCTTGCTAACTGTCTTATGGTGTGTGACAGTGGTCTTGGAAAGACTGTGCTGCTCGGTCCAGGGGGCTGCTCAGGTCGTCCAATGGAATGGGCTGGAAGCCTTGTCTGACGACCATTTGGAGTTTGCCAGCCTTTAGTCTGTTAGAGACAAAAGGAACAAGGGCATTAAAAACACAAGGTCCAAAGAGAAGCAGCAAGATTACAGAAGTTATTGGGCCAAGGAGAGGAAATAGGCAGGAATTCCATGACCAGATGTCAGGCCAGAAATCCCAGCCCTGCTTGGCCTGGTCCTGGAGCTGTTTGGAATTGTCCAGGAAAAGTACAAATTTGGGTTTGTACCTGTCCAGTCTGATTGACACAGAGACAACATTCTTCCTGGAGCATGGCACAGATACCTCTCGGAGCAGCAGTTAGCATGTTTAATATTTCTTTCTTTTATAACCTTTTGTGACTTCCACACACCCTCTTCAACTTACTTTAAACATTTCACCATTTCCATTCCAGTCTAGAGTAAACTAGCCATCAGGATAAAGTCATTCTTACAAACCATGTCCTTTCCTTATTTAAAAAGCTCTTTCCTTTTTAGCCCTTCTTACCAACAACACTCTTTCCTTCTACACCTTTCTTACCAAGCACACATTTCTATACTGGATGTTTTCCATAGAGCCTGGTTGGCTCTTCTTACCTTACCAGAAGACTGAGGTCTCCATGCAGAGTGAAGATGCCTTACAAATCCCTTGTGTGATCTAGAGCTCTGGTTAAGGCAATCAGTTCTGCTAGCTGAGCAAAAGTTCCTGGGGGCAGAGCACGCTTCAATAACGTGCCATGCTGTAACTGTTGCATACCCTGAGAAGCAGGTCCTGTCTGACAAAACTGTTTCTGTCTGTGAACCAAACCTCATCTGCATTAGTCAGGGGGCTTTTGGGTCCCTTCTGCTGGCATAGATTAAGACTATAGACTTGATCTATTGTCTCAGTACAGGAGTGGAGGGGACCAGTTTCCCCCAGAACTGGCATTAAAGTAACTGGGTTTAGAGTAGAGCAATGCCTTATTTTTACCTGAGGGTTTTCTAGGAGGACCTGATATTTTAGTATTCTACTATCTGTGAGCCAGTGAGAGCCCTTTTGCTCTAATAGAGAATTTATTTGATGTGAGGTATAAAGGGCGATATCTTGCCCCAGTGTAATTCTAGATACCTCTTCTGTAAGCAAGGCAGCTGCTGCCATTGTCTTTAGGCAGTGAGGCCATCCTTGTGCAACCATGTCTAGGTTTTAGAAAAGTAGCCCACAGGTTGATTAACAGGTCCCAGATCCTGAGTTAACCCTCCTAAGGTGACTCCCTGCCTCCCAGTGATGTACAGCTGGGAGGGTTTCTCTGGGCTTGGCAGTCCTAGCACAGGGGCTTTAGCCATAGCATCCTTTAGCTGAGCAAAGGCTGTGGTTCGCTCTTTCCCCCAAAGGAGGGGGCTCTGCTTTGCCTGCCTGTCAAGAGCCTGGTTTAGGAACTGTGCTATTTCCCTGTATCAGGAACCTGTAACCTGATAGAGAAAAGCTGGGACTGCCTGAAGTTTGCAGACTTTGCTGCATGGCCCATATCCTCTCTGGGGCTGGTTTTCTCTCCCCAGGGGAGAGGATAAGAGTTAAATAATTAACACTCTAATGGACTAGCAATGCTTTGTTTTCTTCCAGATACCTAGTAGCTAGTTTTGCTAGGAAGTTAAGCCAATGTACAAGACTAGAGTCTCAGGCTCGGAAAGGAGACAGACTAACAAATCATTTACATTTAATCATCTACATTATGGATTATTGTGCACCCCCCTCAAGAGATAGTCCCTTTAAGTCCTCAGTGAGGACCTGTCCAAATAGGTGCAGGACTACCTGAGTTAGCTGTTACTGAAAGCCCTGTTTTTAGGAACAGGCAGGGAGGGCTTTCTCTAAGCTTAATACTATTGGATAGATGTCTAAGGCCTGGCTGGGTGCGTGAGGCCCAGACCTATCCAGGGGGTGCTGGAAGAGAATTTTAAGAGATGCGAATCTCTTTTAAGGGAGGCACCCTGTTGACTTGCATTACATGGCTGGACTAGGAGGAGAGCTGAATAGGAGGCTGATAGAAATAGGCAACTTGCGTTTCACTGACCCTGGGCCATCCCCTCAATAGCAGTGGCTGGAGCTAGAAGCTGGGCAGAGGCTGGGCAGAGCCAAAGGCTTTTTAGCTCGGGGCCACAAGGTCTGCGGTTCTGAACCAGGAGTCCTTCGACACCCAGGGCAGTTCCGTGTCCAGTGACCATGCTCTTGGAAGAGCTGACAGAAGGCAGTTTCTGTCACGACAGCTGCTTGCCCAATGCCCTGGCTCCTTATATCAGCAACAGGTGCTGTTTGGGGTGCACTGGCCTTGCTGGGTCTCCTTGATGGCAGATCACCGTGCAGAAAGCCATTGATTGGCCTGTTGCCTATCCTCTGCTAGCTTGCTGCTTGTTCTCCTGGTCTCTAATAAAGTAGACCAAGGAGGCAGCCTCTATGATGTCAGTCAAGGGGGTGCTCAACCCAACCCTGATTTCTTTAATATCAGGGTAAGCTAAAAAAACTATGGTCATGGGCAAATTCTGACACTTAATATTTTCTTGTTAAGACCGTGCCCATGAGGAGAACTATGACCTTTTAGGTACGATCAACTGTGGTGACCTGCTTGCATACTTTGAGGACATCAGTACAACTTCCTATTTATCCCTTAATTTGGTTTAAAAGGGGAGTTAAAAGGTGCAGGACTATTTGAGTTAGCTGTTACTGAAAGCCCTGTTTTTAGGAACAGGCAGGGAGGGCTTTCTCTAAGCTTAATACTATTGAATAGACGTTTAAGGCCTGGCTGGGTGCGTGAGGCCCAGACCTATCCAGGGGGTGCTGGAAGAGAATTGCAAGAGATGCGAATCTCTTTTAAGGGAGGCACCCTGTAGCTGTCACATTATTTCATAGTTTAACCTCTTATTCTGGCTATGCTGTTTGGCCAGGCATTATTACAGAAAAGGTCAACCATTCCTTACATAAGGTCTGGGGATCAAACCGTACATCACAGTGAAGAGTCCTGCAGAACTGTAGTAACTTCCCTTCTGGAAGAGAAAAGAGGAGAAGTGAGGCAACGAGTCGGGTCTCTAGACTGACTTCCTGGGCTTTCAGATTTAACTGGCGGTTTAACCAGTGCTTACTGCGTAGCCTGACTTAGAGGAGAAATTGTGGCAGACTCGTCTCTGCCATCCTTTGGCTTCCAGATTATTTACCGTGTAGCCAGTGGGTTATGGGCCTGGGTTTCCGGGTTTAACTTGTCTTACCGTGTAACCCATAAGTTTAAGTTTTTTTGGCTTCCGGGCTTTCACCGTGTAGCCTGTGGACACTAGAGTTTTCTTGGGCTCCTGGAACCCAGTTCTCTAGCATCTGCCGCATAACCATCTCCTGTTGTCTCTAAGTCTCTTCTGGAACACTTTCTCCCTTTTGGCTAGACCTCCTGTTTGATCCACATTTGAACTAGCAATACATTTGAACTAGCAATGCCTGGTTGTTCAGCGTTAGCTGGACGGAGACTCTGTCAGTCCCTCTTTAAAGGATCTGGCTTCTGAGCCAGAGACTGGAGCAGCTAGAAAGAAACACGTTTATAGCTGAAGTTTAGCATCATTTCACATCTTGGCACCACTTTTAATCTAAGCAACCGATTGATTATTATCTCTGCAAGATGAGAAAAATCTCTTTTGACATCTCCAGGGGCCCTCTGGGGATGTCAAAAGTCCGGATAATTTAGAACTTTGATTTTCAGAAAGTCTGTTAAAGGTGCCAAGAGAACTTAGAGTATCTGGTCAAAATAGAATTCCTTAACATCCTGAAATGATAGCCATTCATTTAGGGTGATTTTAACACTTTTAAACCAGATCTAATCATAATATTCAACAATGCTTTTCATCAATCTGAACTTAACAGAGACAGTAGAGCACACAATAGATTACTTGGGCAGAACATGAATTCTATATCTCTTGTTGTCGAATAAACCAGAAATAAAAAGCCTTGCACATAAGAGTTCACATAATTCAGAACTATTTAACAGAGTCAAAAAGAGCTTACACGACCTAACTCTAGAAATGGCAGAGCAACCGATTAAGCAGACACTGTTGATTTACAACTTAGACCATTTCCAGATATTTACTAACATTAGTGCACATTTTTTGTTAGAAACCTCATTGTTGTAACAGAAGATCAGACTTCAACTTTAGGTCAGACTTCAACTTTAGGTTAATGTAATTTTGGCATTAGCACTCAACTTAAAGAAAACTCTGTAAACAATTTAAAGTTGTAAACCTTTTAAAACTTTTCATGACTTGCTCACACCTTCTGAAACGTTATACCTGTAGTTACTTTCACATAGTCTTGAATTGTCATGTATGGACAATCTATGAAAATACATGCTAACAAACTCAAACAGTCTCTCTTATCGAATTTAAGATGTGAAAAGTACACAATACATTTTCCCACATTTTGCTTAGCATTGATGCCTAGATGGCTTAAGACACTGAGTTATTACTGAATACCACACCATTATCTGAATAGAAAGTCAAAATTACATTTCGATGCTTTTAAGTAACATAAGAATAACTCCTCCTGGACAGCAAACACGGACACTAGTACATGTTTACAACTTTGAAAAGATCTTCATCGTTAAGAGAAACAAGTTGAAAGCATATCAAAGACATGTAAAACCGAGCAAGTGAGCTACCAAGCAAACCAAGGGCTTTGGCATTAACTTAATTCTCTGAACCAATCTGTATTGGCTTACTTTAGTTAACAACATAAAGGCTTGTATACACAGAATTTACTCATTTTCGTAAGGCCACTCTAGCTGGAAAGCAAGAACATGAATACAGCATAGGTCTGAAGCCAATTACAACATTTTAATACATTTCACATAATCTGAATTGACTCAAGCAGCTGTTACTTTAACAAATTTTAGAGTCTCATCCTTTGAGAGTTCCAGGGATCTGACTGGAAGCCCAAAGTTGGAAGACTCGGTTTAGAATTTAAGCTGTCAGAGTCAAGTGGTTTAGCCAACAATTAGTACATTCCTGATCAGTTGGGTAATCACTCAAACACTGAAAACAGATAAACAACATAAATAACTTTGCGTTGCAGTTTTCCCAATCAAGACTCATAATGGCAATAGAAAAATGCGAAACCTTCAAGGCACGTGAACGAACACTCTCATCAGATAAGTCAGGGACAGCAGCAGAGAAAAGAACTAGACATCAGCATATGACCCATTGCTTAGGCTTCCATTAACTGCAAAGAGAAAAACCCATCAGGTTGGAAAGGGTTAATGGATTAAGGTTCTGGCTCCCTTAGGTAAGGCCAGCAGTAGTAAGTATTGAATTGGAAATTCCTCCAGGGGAGGGAAAAAAAGCAGCCCTGGAGGGGGGGGCGTGCTCTTCCTAGATATCTGGCTATGCCTGCCAGGGTGCAGCAGGCCACGTGGACTGGAATAGAGTGCAGAGAAAGGCTGTGGTCCCCCATTTACAGGGAAGACTGTGCACACCAGGGCCTGGAGGACTTTCTGTGGGGTTGGGTAGGTGCGCCATTTCACCAAGAGTGCTGGGAACCTCCTATAATTCAGCCAAAGCCAGATCAATCAGGACTACTGCAAACACTCAGTCAATTAAAACAGATAGTTAACTTGAGCTCCTTTCCAGATTCAGTCCTCAGACAATCAAAGCTTAGCAACAGTAATAGCTCAGAAAAACTTCAAGACGCACCAAAGCTACCATAAGCTGCAAAGACGGAAAGCCTTCTACCAGGTTGGAAAGGGTTAACTGGTAACAGCTTTTACCTAGGTGGACAAGATGTGAGCGGCTGCCCTCACCTTCCCCTATGAATCTCAGCTGGAGGAGAGCAAAGGGAAAAGGCCCTGATGTCTGGGGGCTGAGTGGGGTTTGAAATCTCCTATCGCTCAAGAGTGCCCACTACCTAGTTGTCCGAGTTTACCTGGAGGGCCAATATTAGCCTCGACCGAAGCTAAGCCCTGCTCACGTAGCAGTAGGCAGCGTGACCAGGCGTCCCTCCAAGAGAGAGACCTGGTCCTCGGTTCGCGGTCTGGCCGCCGGGAAGCCAAAGCGAGCTCAGGGGGTCTCCAGGCTCTCAGCCCACTGCCCTTCCTAATCGCCCTCCCGTTCCTTACAATCCCTCTGGAGTTTCGGCCGTAGCTAAGCCATGACCGGGGGGACTCCACGTTCTCGGAGAGCTGTGGGGTGCCGGACACTCAACGGTCACTTCCACAGATCCGGTCCTGCTTGAGGGAAGGAATACTGACCTCCGATGTCTTCTCAAAATCCCTTCGTGGTTGCCAAAAATGTTACCAGAGAAATTGCAGGGTTCTTGTCTCCACGCAAGTAAGAAATCAGGCGTGAGACAGAGAGTAGTGAGAGGTAAAATAGCAAGGTTTATTAGGAAGGGACATAAGAAAAACGGATGGGCACCTCTCCAGACAGAGCCTGAGAAACTTGGGAGAAGAAAGGAGTGAAGAGATTACACCTGACCAGGCCAGGCGGGCGGCTCAGCAAAGATGCAGTGAGCTGAGCACTTAATTTTGTTCTTGGAAACACTAACTGGTTCCACATGGAGACACCAGCTCTACACTTTCGTATTTTCTAGGGAGAAACCTAGAGGAACTGCGACAAACAAACTTTATATTTCTGTTTGTATAGATGACATTTTATGCACTTGCCTAACGAAAAAACTTTGCTTTTCTCCAAAACCATTTTTACTTTGATTTTCTCGGTCCATTGCATACGAATTCCACACCAGTTTGTCCGGGTATGACTGGATGAAACCAGAAATATTCGGTTATGTTTTGGCTAACTCAATCCGAAATATTGTGAAGGCCTCTGTGTTTGTGTTTTCTGGATATTATCAACAGACTCTATTTTTTTGAATGTTTTCTATCGGGGAACATTTTATTTTGTACCGTTGAAACCCTAATTGGTTCATCATGGGGACACCAGCTGAACATATTCCTAATTTCCAGGGAGAAAGCAAGAGGAACTGCGGCAAACAAACATGATATTTCTGTTTGTATAGATGACATTTTATGCACTTGCCTAACGAAAAGACTTTGCTTTTCTCCAAAACCATTTCTCTCTGATTTTCTCAGTACACTTCATACGAATTCCACACCACTTTGTCCGGATATGACTGGATGAAACGAGAAATATCCGGTTGTGTTTTGGCTAACTCAATCCCACATATTGCTACAGCCTCTGTGTTTGTGTATTCCTGATATTATCCTCGGACTTCATTGTTTTCAATGTTTTTTATCAGGGAACATTTTATTTTGATCTTTTAAACACTAATTGGTTCCACATGGAGACACCAGCCCTACACATTCCTATTTTCTAGTGAGAGAGCTAGAGGAACTGCGACAAACAAACAGGATATTTCTGTTTGTCTACATGACATTTTATGCACTTGCCTAACGAAAAGAATTTGCTTTTCTCCAAAACCATTTTTATTGTGATTTTCTTGGTCCATTGCATACGAATTCCACACCAGTTTGTCTGGATATGACTGGATGAAACCGGAAATATCCGGTTGTGTTTTTTGGCTAACTCAATCCCAGATATTGCTACAGCCTCTGTGTTTGTGTATTCCTGATATCATCCACGGACTTCATTGTTTTGAATGTTTTTATCGGGAACATTTAATTTAGTACCGTTGAAACACTAACTGTTTCATCATGGGGACCCCAGCTCTACACATTCGTATATTCTAGGGAGAATGCTAGAGGAACTGCGGCAAACAAATATGATATTTCTGTTTGTATAGATGACATTTTATGCACTTGCCTAATGAAAAGACTTTGCTTTTCTTCGGAACCATTTTTACTGTTATTTTCTTGGTTCATTGCATACGAACTCCACACCAATTTGTCCGGATATGACTGGATGAAACTAGAAATATCCGGTTTTGTTTTGGCTAACTCAATCCGAAATATTGTGGAAGCCTCTGTGTTTGTGTTTTCTAGATATTATCGATGGATTTTATTGTTTTGAATTTTTTTATCAGGGAATATTTAATTTTGTACCGTAGAAACACTAATTGGTTCATCTTGGGGACAGCAGCTCTACACATTCGTATTTTTGTTGGAGAAACCCAGAGGAATTTCGGCAAAAAAACATGATATTTCTGTTTGTATAGATGACATTTTATGGACTTGCCTAACAAAAAGACTTTGCCTTTCTCCAAAACCAATTTTACTTTCATTTTCTCAGTACACTTCATTGAATTCCGCACCAGTTTTTACAGATTGAGTGGATGAAACCGGAAATATGCGGTTTTGTTTTGGCTAACTGAATCCCAGATATTGCTATAGCCTCTGTGTTTGTGTTTTCTGGATATTATCGATGGACTTTATTGTTTTGAATGTTTTTATCAGGGAACATTGAATTTTGTACCGTAGAAACACTAAATGGTTCATCATGGGGACAGCAGCTCTACACATTCGTATTTTCTAGGGAGAAAGCTAGAGGAACTGCGGCAAACAAACATGATATTTTTGTTTGTATAGATGACATTTTATGCACTTGCCTAACCAAAAGACTTTGCTTTTCTCCAAACCATTTTTACTGTGGTTTTCTCAGTCCATTGCATACGAATTCCACACCACTTTGTTGGGATATGACTGGATGTCACCGGAAATATCTGGTTTTGTTTTGGCTAACTGAATGTGAAATATTGTGAAAGCCTCTGTGTTTGTGTTATCTGGATATTATCATCGGACTTTATTTTTTTTGAATGTTTTTATCGGGGATCATTTTATTTTGAGCTTGGAGACAGTATTTGTTTCACATGGAGACACCAGCTGAATATATTCATATTTTCTAGGGAGAAAGTTAGAGGAACTGCGACAAACAAACATGATATTTCTGTTTGAATAGATGACATTTTATGCACTTGCCTAATGAAAAGAATTTCCTTTTCTCCAAAAGCATTTTTACTGTGATTTTCTTGGTTCATTGCATACGAACTCCACACCAGTTTGTCCGGGTATGACTGGATGAAAACAGAAATATCCAGTTGTGTTTTGGCTAACTCAATCCGAAGTATTGTGAAAGCCTCTGTGTTTGTGTTTTCTAGATATTATCGATGGATTTTATTGTTTTGAATTATTTTATCAGGGAATATTTAATTTTGTACCGTAGAAACACTAATTGGTTCATCATGGGGACACCAGCTCTACACATTCGTATTTTCTAAGGAGAAAGCCAGAGGAAGTGTGGCAAACAAACATGATATTTCTGTTTGTCTAGATGACATTTTATGCACTTGCCTAACAAAAAGAGTTTGCTTTTCTCCAAAACCATTTTTACTGTGATTTTCTCAGTACACTTCATTGAATTCCGCACCAGTTTGTCCGGATTGAGTGGATGAAATCGGAAATATCTGGTTTTGTTTTGGCTAACACAATCCCAATTATTGCTACAGCCTCTGTGTTTGTGTTTTACGGATATTATCCACGGACTTTATTGTTTTGAATGTTTTTTATCGTGGAACATTTTATGTTGAGCTTGGATACAGTAATTGGTTCCACATGGAGACACCATCTCTACATATTCGAATCTTCTAGGCAGAAAGCTAGAGGATCTGCGGCAAAGAAAACTGATACTTCTGTTAGTATCGATGACATTTTATGCACTTGCCTAAGGACAAGACTTTGCTTTTCTCCAAAATCGTTTTACTCTGATTTTCTCAGCCAATGTATAGGAATTCCACACCAATTTGTCCGGATATGACTGGATGTAACCAGAAATATCCGGTAATGTTTTGGCTAACTCAATCCGAAATATTGTGAAAGCCTCTGTGTTTGTGTTTTCTGGATATTATTGATGGACTTTATTGTTTTGAATATTTTTATCAGGGAACATTTAATTTTGTACTGTAGAAACACTAATTGATTCATCATGGGGACACCAGCTCTACACATTCGAATTTTCTAGGGAGAAAGCTAGAGGAAGTGCGGCAATCAAACATGATATTTCTGTTTCTATAGATGATATTTTATGCACTTGCCTAACAAAAAGACTTTGCTTTTCTCCAAAACCATTTTTACTTTCATTTTCTCAGTACACTTCATTGAATTCTGCACCAGTTTGTACAGATTGAGTGGATGAAACCAGAAATATCCGGTTTTGTGTTAGCTAACTCAATCCCACATATTGCTATAGCCTCTGTGTTTGTGTTTTCCAGATATTATCCCCTGACTTTATTGTTTTGAATGTTTTTTATCGTGGAACATTTAATTTTGAGCTTGGATATAGCAATTGGTTCCACATGGAGACACCTGCTCTACATATTCGTATTTTCCAGGGAGAAAACTAGAGGTTTTGTGGCAAACAAACCTGATATTTCTGTTTGTATCGATGATATTTATGCACTTGCCTAACGACAAGACTTTGCTTTTCTCCAAAACCATTTTACTCTGATTTTCTCAGCCCAATGCATAAGAATTCCACACCACTTTGTCAAGGTATGACTGGATGAATCCAGAAATATCCGGTTGTGTTTTGGCTAACTCCATCCGAAATATTGTGAAAGCCTCTAGGTTTGTGTTTTCTGGATATTATAGATGGACTTTATTGTTTTGAATGATTTTATCAGGGAACATTTAATTTTGTACCGTTGAAACACTAATTGGTTCATCATGGGGACACAAGCTCTACACATTCGTATTGTCTAGGGAGAAAGGTAGAGGATCAGTGGCAAACAAACATGATATTTCTGTTTGTATAGATGACATTTTATGTACTTGCCTAACGAAAAGACTTTGCTTTTCTCCAAAACCATTTTTACTGTGATTTTCTCGGTCCATTGCATACGAATTCCACACCACTTTGTCCGGATATGACTGGATGAAACCGGAAATATCTGGTTTTGTTTTCGCTGACTCAATCCCAAATATTGCTACAGACTCTGTGTTTGTGTATTCCTGAAATTATCCACGGACTTTATTGTTTGGAATGTTTTTTATCAGGTAACATTTTATTTTGGTCCTGGAAACAAAAATGGGTTCCATATGGACACAAAAGCTCTACACATTCGTATTTTCTAGGGAGAAAGCTAGAGGAACTGTGACAAAGAAACATTATATTTCTGTTTGTATCGATGACATTTTATGCACTTGCCTAACGAAAAGACTTTGCTTTTCTCCAAAACCATTTTTACTGTGATTTTCTCGGTCCATTGCATACGAATTCCACACCCGTTTGTCCGGGTATGACTGGATGAAAACAGAAATATCCGGTTTGTTTTGGCTAACTCTATCAAAGATATTGCAACAGCCTCTGTGTTTGTGTATTCCTGATATTATCCACGGAGTTTATTGTTTTGAATGTTTTTTATCACGGAACATTTAACTTTGTGCTTGGAATCACTAATTGGTTCCACATGGAGACACCAGCTCTACACATTCGTATTTTCTTTGGAGAAAGCAAGAGGAACTGCGGCAAACAAACATGATATTTCTGTTTGTATAGATGACATTTTATGCACTTGCCTAACAAAAAGACTTTGCTTTTCTCCAAAACCATTTTTACTGTGATTTTTTTGCTTCATTGCATACGAATTCCACACCACTTTGTCCGGATATGACTGGATGAAAACCGAAATATACATTTGTGTTTTTGCTAACTGAATCCGAAATATTGTGAAAGCCTCTGTGTTTGTGTTTTCTGGATATTATCAACGGACTTTATTTTATTGAATGTTTTTTATCGGGGAACATTTTATTTTGAGCTTGGATACAGTAGTTGGTTCCACATCTAGACACCAGCTGAATATATTCGTATCTCCTAGGGAGAAAGCTAGAGGAACTGCGGCAAACAAACATGATATTTCTGTTTGTATAGATGACATTTTATGCACTTGCCTGACGAATAGACTTTGCTTTGCTCCAAAATCATTTTTACTTTGATTTTCTCGGTCCATTGCATACGAAGTCCAAACGACTTTTTCCGTATATAACTGGATGAAACCAGAAATATTCGGTTGTGTTTTGGCTAACTCATCCGAAATATTGTGAAAGCCTCTGTGTTTGTGTTTTCTGGATATTATCGATGGAGTTTATTGTTTTGAATATTTTTATCAGGGAACATTTAATTTTGTACCGTAGAAACACTAATTGGTTCATCATGGGGACACCAGCTCTACACATTCGTATTTTCTAGGGAGAAAGCTAGAAGAACTCCGGGAAACAAACATGATATTTCTGTTTGTATCGATTATGTATTATGCACTTGCCTAACCAAAAGACTTTGCTTTGCTCCAAAACCATTTTTACTGTGATTTACTTGGTCCATTGCATACGAATTCCACGCCACTCTGTCCGGATATGACTGGAAGAAAACGGAAATATCCGGTTGTGTTTTGGCTAACTCAATCCGAAATATTGTGAAAGCCTCTGCGTTTGTGTTTTCTGGATATGATCAACGGACTTTATTTTGTTGAATGTTTTTTATCGGGGAACATTCTTTTTTGAGCTTGGAGACAGTATTTGTTTCACATGGAGACACCAGCTGAACATATTCGTATTTTCTAGGGAGGAAGCTAGAGGATCTGCAGCAAACAAACCTGATATTTCTGTTTGTATCGATGATATTTATGCACTTGCCTAACGACAAGACTTTGCTTTTCTCCAAAACCATTTTACTCTGATTTTCTCAGCCCAATGCATACGAATTCCACACGACTTTGTCCGGATATGACTGGATGAAACCGGAAATATCCGGTTGTGTTTAGGCTAACTCAATCCGAAACATTGTGAAAGCATCTGAGTTTGTGTTTTCTGGATAATATCGATGGACTTTATTGTTTTGAATGTTTTTATCAGGGAAGATTTAATTTTGTACCGTAGAAACACTAATTGGTTCCAAATGGAGACACCAGCTCTACACATTCGTATTTTCTAGGGAGAAAGCTAGAGGAACAGCGACAAACCTACATGATATTTCTGTTTGCATAGATGACATTTTATGCACTTGCCTAACGAAAAGACTTTGCTTTTCTCCAAACCATATTTATTGTGATTTTCTGGGTCCATTGCATACGAATTCCACACCACTTTGTCCGGATATGACTGGATGAAACCAGAAATATCCGGTTTTGTTTTGGCTAACTCATCCGAAATATTGTGAAAGCCTCTGTGTTTGTGTTTTCTGGATATTATCGATGGAGTTTATTGTTTTGAATATTTTTATCAGGGAACATTTAATTTTGTACAGTAGAAACACTAATTGGTTCATCATGGGGACACCAGCTCTACACATTCGTATTTTCTAGGGAGAAAGCTAGAAGAACTCCGGGTAACAAACATGATATTTCTGTTTGTATCGATTATGTATTATGCACTTGCCTAACCAAAAGTCTTTGCTTTGCTCCAAAACCATTTTTACTGTGATTTACTTGGTCCATTGCATACGAATTCCACACCACTCTGTCCGGATATGACTGGAAGAAAACGGAAATATCCGGTTGTGTTTTGGCTAACGCAATCCCAAATATTGTGAAAGCCTCTGCGTTTGTGTTTTCTGGATATTATCAACGGACTTTATTTTGTTGAATGTTTTTTATCGGGGAACATTTTATTTTGAGCTTGGAGACAGTATTTGTTCCACATGGAGACACCAGCTGAACATATTCGTATTTTCTAGGGAGGAAGCTAGAGGAACAGCGGCAAACAAACATGATATTTCTGTTTGTATAGATGACATTTTATGCACTTGCCTAACGAAAAGACTTTGCTTTTCTCCAAAACCATTTTTACTGTGATTTTCTTGGTTCATTGCTTACGAACTCCACACCACTTTGTCGGGATATGACTGGATGAAAACAGAAATATCCGGTTGTGTTTTGGCTGACTCAATCCGAAATATTGTGAAAGCCTCTGTGTTTGTGTTTTCTAGATATTATCGATGGATTTTATTGTTTTGAACTTTTTATCAGGGAATATTTAATTTTGTACCGTAGAATCACTAATTGGTTCATCTTGGGGACACCAGCTCTACACATTCGTATTTTCTAGGGAGAAAGCCAGAGGAAGTGCGGCAAACACACATGATATTTCTGTTTCTATAGATGACATTTTATGCACTTGCCTAACAAAAAGACTTTGCTTTTCTCCAAAACCAATTTTAATTTCATTGTCTCAGTACACTTCATTGAATTCCGCACCAGTTTGTACAGATTGAGTGGATGAAACCGGAAATATCCGGTTTTGTGTTAAGTAACTCAATCCCACATTTTGCTATAGCCTCTGTGTTTGTGTTTTCCGGATTATCCCCTGACTTTATTGTTTTGAATGTTTTTCATCGTGGAACATTTAATTTTGAGCTTGGATATAGTAATTGGTTCCACATGGAGACACCAGCTCTACATATTGGTATTTTCTAGGGAGAAAGCTAGAGGATCTGCAGCAAACAAACCTGATATTTCTGTTTATATCGATGATATTTATGCACTTGCCTAACGACAAGACTTTGCTTTTCTCCAAAACCATTTTACTCTGATTTTCTCAGCCCAATGCATACGAATTCCACACGACTTTGTCCGGATATGACTGGATGAAACCGGAAATATCCGGTTGTGTTTAGGCTAACTCAATCCGAAATATTGTGAAAGCATCTGAGTTTGTGTTTTCTGGATAATATCGATGGACTTTATTGTTTTGAATGTTTTTATCAGGGAACATTTAATTTTGTACCGTAGAAACACTAATTGGTTCCACATGGAGACACCAGCTCTACACATTCGTATTTTCTGGGGAAAAAGCTAGAGGAACAGTAACAAACAAACATGATATTTCTGTTTGCATAGATGACATTTTATGCACTTGCCTAACGAAAAGACTTTGCTTTTCTCCAAACCATTTTTACTGTGATTTTCTCAGTCCATTGCATATGAATTCCAAACCACTTTGTCAGGATATGACTGGATGAAACCGGAAATATCCGGTTGTGTTTTGGCTAACTCAATCCCAAATATTGTGAAAGCCTCTGTGTTTCTGTTTTCTAGATATTATCGATGGACTTTATTGTTTTGAATGTTTTTATTCGGGAACATTTTATTTTGAGCTTGGATACAGTAATTGGTCCACATGGAGACACCAGCTGAATATATTCGTATTTTCTAGGGAGAAAGCTAGAGGAACTGTGGCAAACACACATGATATTTCTGTTTGTATAGATGACATTTTATGCACTTGCCTGATGAAAAGACTTTTCTTTGCTCAAAACCATTTTTACTTTGATTTTCTCGGTCCATTGCATACGAATTCCAAACGACTTTGTCCGGATATGACTGGATGAAACCAGAAATATCCGGTTTTGTTTTGGCTAACTCATCCGAAATATTGTGAAAGCCTCTGTGTTTGTGTTTTCTGGATATTATCGATGGAGTTTATTGTTTTGAATATTTTTATCAGGGAACATTTAATTTTGTACAGTAGAAACACTAATTGGTTCATCATGGGGACACCAGCTCTACACATTCGTATTTTCTAGGGAGAAAGCTAGAAGAACTCCAGGTAACAAACATGATATTTCTGTTTGTATCGATTATGTATTATGCACTTGCCTAACCAAAAGTCTTTGCTTTGCTCCAAAACCATTTTTACTGTGATTTACTTGGTCCATTGCATATGAATTTAAAACCACTTTGTCGGGATATGACTGGATGAAACCGGAAATATCCAGTTGTGTTTTGGCTAACTCAATCCCAAATATTGTGAAAGCCTCTGTGTTTCTGTTTTCTAGATATTATCGATGGACTTTATTGTTTTGAATGTTTTTATTCGGGAACATTTTATTTTGAGCTTGGATACAGTAATTGGTCCACATGGAGACACCAGCTGAATATATTCGTATTTTCTAGGGAGAAAGCTAGAGGAACTGTGGCAAACATACATGATATTTCTGTTTGTATAGATGACATTTTATACACTTGCCTAACGAATAGATTTTGCTTTTCTCCAAAACCTTTTTACTCTGATTTTCTCAGCCCAATGCATAAGAATTCCACAGCACTTTTTCAAGATATGACTGGATGAATCCAGAAATATCCGGTTGTGTTTTGGCTAACTCCATCCGAAATATTGTGAAAGCCTCTGTGTTTGTGTTTTCTGGATATTATAGATGGACTTTATTGTTTTGAATGATTTTGTCAGGGAACATTTAATTTTGTACCGTTGAAACACTAATTGGTTCATCATGGGGACACAAGCTCTACACATTCGTATTGTCTAGGGAGAAAGCTAGAGGAACTGCGGCAAACAAACATGATATTTCTGTTTGTATAGATGACATTTTATGCACTTGCCTAACGAAAAGACTTTGCTGTTCTCCAAACCATTTTTACTGTGATTTTCTCGGTCCATTGCATACGAATTCCACACCACTTTGTCCGGATATGACTGGATGAAACCGGAAATATCTGGTTTTGTTTTGGCTGACTCAATCCCAAATATTGCTACAGACTCTGTGTTTGTGTATTCCTGAAATTATCCACGGACTTTACTGTTTTGAATGTTTTTTATCAGGTAACATTTTATTTTGGTCCTGGAAACAAAAATGGGTTCCATATGGACACAAACGCCCTACACATACGTATTTTCTAGGGAGAAAGCTAGAGGAACTGCGACAAACAAACATCATATTTCTGTTTGTATCGATCACATTATGCACTTGCCTAACGAAAAGACTTTGCTTTTCTCCAAAACCATTTTTACTGTGATTTTCTCGGTGCATTGCATACGAATTCCAAACGACTTTGTCCGGATATGACTGGATGAAACCAGAAATATCCGGTTTTGTTTTGGCTAACTCATCCGAAATATTGTGAAAGCCTCTGTGTTTGTGTTTTCTGGATATTATCGATGGAGTTTATTGTTTTGAATATTTTTATCAGGGAACATTTAATTTTGTACAGTAGAAACACTAATTGGTTCATCATGGGGACACCAGCTCTACACATTCGTATTTTCTAGGGAGAAAGCTAGAAGAACTCCAGGTAACAAACATGATATTTCTGTTTGTATCGATTATGTATTATGCACTTGCCTAACCAAAAGTCTTTGCTTTGCTCCAAAACCATTTTTACTGTGATTTACTTGGTCCATTGCATACGAATTCCACACCACTCTGTCCGGATATGACTGGAAGAAAACGGAAATATCCGGTTGTGTTTTGGCTAACGCAATCCCAAATATTGTGAAAGCCTCTGCGTTTGTGTTTTCTGGATATTATCAACGGACTTTATTTTGTTGAATGTTTTTTATCGGGGAACATTTTATTTTGAGCTTGGAGACAGTATTTGTTCCACATGGAGACACCAGCTGAACATATTCGTATTTTCTAGGGAGGAAGCTAGAGGAACAGCGGCAAACAAACATGATATTTCTATTTGTATAGATGACATTTTATGCACTTGCCTAACGAAAAGACTTTGCTTTTCTCCAAAACCATTTTTACTGTGATTTTCTTGGTTCATTGCTTACGAACTCCACACCACTTTGTCGGGATATGACTGGATGAAAACAGAAATATCCGGTTTTGTTTTGGCTAACTGAATCCGAAATATTGTGAAAGCCTCTGTGTTTGTGTTTTCTGGATATTATCAAGGGACTTTATTATTTTCAATATTTTCTATTGGGGAATGTTTAATTTTGAGCTTGGATACAGTAGTTGGTTCCACATGGAGACACCAGCTCTTCACATTCCTATTTTCTAGGGAGAAAGCTAGAGGATTTGCGACAAACAAACATGATATTTCTGTTTGTATAGATGACATTTTATGCACGTGCCTAACGAAAAGACTGTTTTTCTGCAAAACCATTTTTACTGTGATTTTCTAAGTCCATTGCATACGAATTCCACACTAGTGTATGGATATAACCGGATGAAACCAGAAATATCCGGTTTTGTTTTGGCTAACTCAATCCCAGATATTGCAACAGCCTCTGTGTTTGTGTATTCCTGATATTATCCACGAATTTATCGTTTTGAAACTTTTATCAGCGAACATTTAACTTTGTGCTTGGAATCACTAATTGGTTCCACATGGAGACACTAGCTCTACACATTCGTATTTTCTAGGGAGAATGCTAGATGAACTGCGGCAAACAAACAAGATATTTCTATTTGTATAGATGATATTTTATGCACTTGCATAACGAAAAGACTTTTCTTTTCTCCAAAACCATTTTTACTGTGATTTTTTTGCTTCATTGCATACGGATTCCACACCACTTTGTCCGGATATGACTGGATGAAAACAGAAATTTCCGGTTGTGTTTTTGCTAACTCAATCCGAAATATTGCTACAGCCTCTGTGTTTGTATATTCCTGATATTATTCACGTACTTTATTGTTTCTAATGTTTTTTATCGGGGAACATTTTATTTTGAGCTTGGATACAGTAGTTGGTTCCACATGGAGACACCAGCTGAACATATTCATATTTTCTAGGGAGAAAGCTAGAGGAACTGAAACAAACAAACATGATATTTCTGTTTGTATAGATGAAATTTTATGTACTTGCCTAACGAGAAGACTTTGCTTTTCTCCAAAACCATTTTTACTGTGATTTTCTCGGTCCATTGCATACGAATTCCAAACGACTTTTTCCGGATATGACTGGGTGAAACCAGAAATATCCGGTTTTGTTTTGGCTAACTCAATCCGAAATATTGTGAAAGCCTCTGTGTTTGTGTTTTCTGGATATTATCCACGGACTTTATTGTTTAGAATGTTTTTATCAGGGAACATTTAATTTTGTACCGCAGAAACTTCAATTGGTTCTTCACGGGGACACCAGCTGAACATATGCGTATTTTCTGGGGAGAAATAGAGGAAGTGCGGCAAACAAACATGATATTTCTGTTTGTATAGATGACATTTTATGCACTTGCCTAACGAAAAGATTTTGTTTTTCTGAAAAACCATTTTTACTGTGATTTTGTAAGTCCATTGCATACGAATTCTACACCAGTTTTTCCGGACATGACTGGATGAAACCGGAAATATCCGGTTTTGTTTTGGCTAACTGAATCCCAGATATTGCTACAGCCTCTGTGTTTGTGTATTCCTGATATTATTCACGGACTTCATTGTTTTGAATGTTTTTTTATCAGGGAACATTTAATTTTGTACCATTGAAGCACTAATTGTTTCCACATGGAGACACTAGCTCTACACATTCATATTTTCTAGGGAGAAAGCTAGAGGAACTGCGGCAAACAAACATGATATTTATGTTTGTATCGATGACATTTTATGCACTTTTCTAAAGAAAAGACTTTGGTTTCTCCAAAACATTTTTACTTTGATTTTCTCTGTCCATTGCTTACAGATTCCACACCAGTTTGTCCGGATATGACTGGATGAAACCAGAAATATCCAGTTGTGTTTTGGCTAACTCAATCTGAAATATTCTGAAAACTGCTGTGTTTTTGTTTTCTGGATATTATCAATGTACTTTATTTTTTTTGAATGTTTTTAATCAGGGAACATTCTATTTTGAGCTTGGATACAGTAATTGGTTCCATATGGAGACAGCAGCTGAACATATTCGTATTTTCTAGTGCGAAAGCTAGAGGAACTGCGGCAAACAAACATGATATTTCTGTTTGTATAGATGACA